>NC_056736.1:795379817-795469817 GCF_019279795.1 Protopterus annectens | reverse complement strand
AACCTTACATACAAGATCATGTATTGAAAAACTCACTCTTAAACACCTTATTATGTTCCCACTCAAGTAGAACTAAATTGGCATATATGGGAGCACAAGAGGCCCCCATAGCTTCACCCTTGTGTTGTTTAAAATATTCTCCTTCGAAGAATATATAATTGTGGTCCAACACTATTTCCATAAATTCAGTAATTAAATCTATCTTGTCATCCACAAGTTTAGTATTCCTATGTAAACTCTCATTGAACCATTCCATTCCTTCTTTTTTTGGAATTGAGGTATACAAATCTACAATGTCAATGGTAAGAAAAAATGTATTTTTGTCCTACAATCCTTTGCCAATCCTCCCAAGAAAATCCCACGAATCCCTAAGTAAATGTTCTGCATTCAAAACTTATTTTTTCAACCATTTATCTATCACCACTCCAAAGGGATAAGTTTTAAAATGAATAGGTTTTACAAATATTACATATATATTTTATATTAAATTATTGTATTCATGTATATTCCATGTTTTTATATACAGTTGTATTAAAGAGCCCATTTTCAGTGGAGGCCCAGAGAGAAAATCTCCACATTACACAGTGATTATACACAGTTATTCACATAAAAATCAAAACTAAGGTAAGAATACAATTAAATAAGTTTGTGTTACACAGTGGGCAGGATTCACGAAGCCTCCGTGTAAGAGTTACAAGGCTTACACGGAGGCTGCTGTTAAACGGTGTGATGTCAGCATGTCATGCATATGCATGAGGGCATGCTGAATCACACCTAAGGCTAACACGGTCCATGTAAGACAGTAGGGGGCATGTCCATAGGGTGAGCCCTGCAAACGGACACGCCCCCAGAAGAGTAAAAGTCCCGAAAGTAAACGCCCACGACAGAGTCCGTGGAAATGTGAATAAACACAACACAACACATGCCCCCACATATGAACATAAAATGTATAAATGAACATCTTATATTTTTTTTTATAAGTTGTAAAGATGTTTGCCTGTGAGTGCGCTCATTTGCGCGGGCGTGCCCAGCGCTTAGCAACAGTTAGCAGTCAGTGGAAAAGCATATAAGAACTAAATATGCAAAGTAAGCCAAGAAGCAATAGCGTAGCAGTAGAGACGTTGGCTGAAGAGGAGGCAGTCATGGTTCGAGCCCCCACAACATCAATTTTTATTTTTAATGAAATAAGCACGAAACAATTCCCTGACATATATGTACATATATAAAATTATATTTTATGTAAAATGTAATGAAATGGGCCATGTATTTTTGAAGAAATGTGAGAAAAAATATCTGCCTGTAGGTGAGCAGTGTTTTAGCAGGTTTAAAATGAGTGCCCATAGGTAAGCAGTGTTACAACAGGTGTAAAATGAGTGCCCGGAGGTGAGCAGTGTTACAACAGGTGTAAAATGAGTGCCCGTAGGTGAGCAGTGGTTTAATAGATGTAAAATGAGTGCCCAGGGTTGAGCAGCATTTTAACACGCTGAAACTGTGTGCCCGTAGCTGAGTTGAGCGTAATATGCGTGCTGACAACCAAACCACGCGTAAACCAGCGTGATCCGTTTGCGCGGAGCTGCGCACAGCACCAATAAGCTAACCGACGGGCAACATTGAGCAAGCTGTATTAAAACTGCCTTTACACAGACCCACCTCCTGGCCTGAATAGACAGTCATAAAATATAAAAAGCAATGGCCAGGTTCGAACCCAGGATAACATGCACCATAGTCAAAGTACTGAACCACTAAGCCATGACAGTTGCACTTAGAAATGCAGTAATAGCATATATATAGGAATGAATAGAAAGAGGAGCATGACAAAGCAGGTTTTGTGAAGCTGATACAATTCCAAAATGGCCAATCACAGATAAGTGTGGGAAAAACGGCATATATAAGCCCCATAGGCGGGAATACATAGCATAACCGATTGTAGAACCGACTTGCAGCCAGGATGTCAGGTGTAGGAGAGGGTAGTTGCTTCCGAGCACAGAGGTGGGGCGTTGAGGAGTCCAAATATATGGTTTGGCTCCTCATCCATAATCATGAGGCCCAACTCATGCAGGGCCAGGTCCTGTGGGGAGCATATAGGGCTGAGGCGTGGGACCAGTTGGCACATGATCTCACCAGTGCCACAGGAATACCAAGGACTGGTGAGCAGGTCTGTCACCACCATGCGGACCTGAAGAGATGAAAGCAGGACCAACTGAACCGTTGGATCCAGGAGGCCCAGCAAATGCCCAACGCCCCACTACTGAGTAAGTTACATGTAATTATTTATGTAAGAAATTAACCTAGCTGATATTATGGAGATGTGTATTCCAATATTACTTTATTTATATTACAGCTGCAGGTGTCCGTTCTGCGAACCGTTGAGCCTATGGCGATAGGCTGGTGCAGTTGCGCCACCAGGCAGGTCAATAATTCTCTCCCTGTAACTGTAAATAAATATATAAGTATGACAGTTAGCAAAAGAGTTCAGTGTAGTCACTAATTAATAAAATGTGCAAGTAACAGTGTAAGAGGGTTTGCAAGTAATGCTTGATTACAAAAGTGTGATGCAGCCTGTAATCCAAACATAAAAATGAAACAAGTCTGAAATAAAGATGTCCCACCTGTAATATAATAGTGCATAACCTGCAGCAGGCTGAAAAGTACAGCTGCAGAAGCTGAGTAAAACACGTGTGAAATATATCCCTGTTGAAATTCAGAAACATGACATAAGTGAGACTGTTGGAAAAGATTGTTATAACTACAGGTAAAACATGTCAATAAAGCCTAGAATTAAGTACCATCCTGAATTGTAAAAATAAAACAAGTGAGAGAGTGTGAGAAAGAGGTATGAATCCACCAATAAAGTAGTAATAACTCCTGAATAAAGTATACTGCAGTCAGTACAGAATTAAATGAATGTGACAGGCAGAACCAAACAGCAACATGTGTTGAAAACAGTACTGTAGCTGGAATGTGTGTCCCAAAATCTGGATATGTTGCTCCCAGTCTGCAATATGCAGATAGTATGGTTGTCTGAAATACCAAACATCCACAGTTGTCTATAGCTATATAAAGCAAATGTAGCAGGATGATGTAGCTGAACAGAGCCAGATATGAATGTGTATTAATAAAAATGAAATGTATATTGATGTAGCAGTAACATTCCTATCACCAACCTGAAGTAGTTATCACATAGGAAACTGTAGGCAGAACTGTAGTGTGTATATATCTGCAGCTAGTAGAAATGTACAGCATATGTATTGGTATTTGAAGGTGTTAATTAAATATTTCTTCACCCTACCCTATAACCACATATAATCCATTCCACTTGAAATTGGTATGTGCAATCACAATTAACACCCCTGGACATTTGTCCTGTTGGTTCATACATATTTGCATGTACGTTGATGAATCTGTCCTGTTCATACATCCAAACCTGATGGCCTGTTGCCATCAATCAACCGTGCATGTTGTTGGATTGTGTATTGCTGTTCAAGTTATGCATGTGTTATGCTTGCTGTTCAATGGCTTGAATATATGGGTGTTTGGTTAATATGAATACTAATGCATGCTGTTACAACTAATTGTGAATGGTATTGTAAGTTACTAACCCAAACTGTCATAACATAATGCAAAACATAGGACGACAGGGAAGGCGGGTTCCAGCGGACCCACCTCTCCCATCTCAGCTGGCGAGTGCACCTGGCAGTAGTGCCCAGGCCGGATCCTCCTCCGGTGGCCCTGTGCCACCTGCAGGTGGAAGCGCTGCAGGGGATGGGGCTCGCCCCCCCTCTGCAAGCGTGGCCGGAGGAGAACATCCACTCACCCACTGTAGTGTCCGGACTGTGGTGCATAGGGAGATCCGGCACGCTGTGCTTAGGCCCCTACGCCAGCTTGAGGCATGGGTGGCACAACTCATGGGCGTGCCTGCTGCCTGGCCTACACAGCCCCCAGCACAGCCCCGTCCTGGGCTGGGCAGTGAAGGCACAGTGGCAACTGCCCATGGGTGGGGATCTCAGTTCCACTGTTGCCATCTGTGGGCTCATGGGCTCGAGATATCCAAACATCCGTCCCCGTCAATTGTGTAACCCCCCCCACATGTGTCATACACCGCCCCTGTATGTGTCTTGTTTGTCTTGTCTGTTAACCTACCCAACCTACCTCCCCAGCTATACCGACTTCCTGTACCTGACATACCACTCTCACCTGAAAAAAAAAAAAGGGCACTCTGTACCCACAAAAAAATTACGCCCCATACATAGCTGCCTATTTTGCATACATGTCTGCTGGACATGGAAACTGTCAATTACAACTGGCTGTACAACAAGTATTATTGTTGTCCTTACACCTCTCTCAGGGGTGGAAGGTTTCAAATGTCACACCAAATTACAAACATATGCACAGCTGTTGCTGATGAAGAAATGGGCAGCTATGGGCCTTACCTACATCCCTCCTGCAAAACCCGAGCTTGTTTCCTTACTGTCCTACCCTCTTTGTGACCCCTTTTTCACCACTTTCCTATCTCCTCATTTTCTTTTCTTTCAAAGAAAATAGCGCGGGTGTGCACGAGAGTAAGCACTTTTAAGCAGTAGTAAGTGGGTGTGTGCTTCTGTGCGCTTAGCTAAGCGTGTGTGCGTGAAGCTAAGTGGCAGTGCGCATGTGTTACCTCCGTGCAAACCAGCGCTAACCCGCTTACAACTGCTTAAAAGTGCCTTAGTCACTCTGAATGACAAGGCCTGTAGTTTTCTCAGCAGCAAAATAAAATACCTCCCTCAGTCTCGAACCCAGGACCTTGGAAACACTAGTCTGTATGACTTACCACTAAGCCATGAGTGCTATACAAGAACATTGTGCTGAAAGAAATATATAATCAAATAGTAGGAATTAATTTAAAGGGAATATACAAGTCTAGTACACAAAGCATGTCATGTATATTTACTGTCAAATCTAGTGGATTTGTAAAATAGTACTGTGTGCTGAGAAACAGTCATGCTAGTTGGTAGCTACTAGTTAATAATGTCACAGTAGCATCTGGCAAGCAACACACATACTCAGAGCAGGATAAACACAGCCATAGTTGAATAGTTAAGAGTTCAGACATAGCAACTGTGACTGAGTTACAGGGATGTCCCTGATGTGAAAACAAATGTCAACTGTGCCCCACTGATACCCTGCCAAATGTACTAACAGTAGCTTACAGAACAACATGCATTGCAGTGTCTACAACACAGCCTGAAATATGAGAGACATACCAACCCTTTCACTCACAGAACAGTGTCCACAGCAAACCAGCATGGTCCCCACCCTGATAATCTGAAAGGGCTATGCCTACCTAACAGACCTTTTTATAGCACAGGCCTGTAATCACAGTGAGAACTGCAATCACTACACAACAGGCTGCATGCAATTAGAAAATGCTGGCTAACAATTGGTGCAGAGGCCATCACATGGACATGTGCAGATACCTACAAAAGCATCCTGCACTCCCAGTCCACACATGCAATACTGTCATTGCACCCGCTAGAAGTAGAGAGAGAGAGGGAGAGAGAGAGAGAAAACCAAAAAAAAAAAAAAAAGAAAGAAAGAAAGAGAAAGAAATAACAAACCGGAAACACCAAGGCAAAGAGGCAGACAGCAGGCCAAGCAACTACAAGCCTACACAAACAGCTGCAACAAACACAGGTAATGTAAAGTACTACTATAATACTCTACATACTGTGAACCCTCCAGATGTGTTATTGGTCTGTATTTATGTATATGAGGATGTGCATAGGGACGGGGACATACTGAAACTGTCACTGACGGCTCCACATACATATGTATGTGATGGTAGCTATGTGCACATAGCAATGTAGGTTGTAGTGCAATGTACAAGTAGGTGGTACAGTAATGGGTGTTCAGCAGTACGTTACTGTGTGTATACATATGTGGACCTAAAAAGGAGTATATATATATATATATATATATATATATATATATATATATATATATATATATATATAAAACATGTGTATACGTATGTATATCGAGATATGTATGTATGTATATATATATATAATATGCATATGTGTATACATAGATAGAGAGGGATGTAGAAATACATAGACAGATATAGTTTCACAGTGGCATAGTATAGTACTAGGCTATCTGCAGACAGTGTATAGAATAGATTTAGAAACCTGCACCTCTGTATAGTAGTGACAGAGTGAAGACCACCCTACATAATAGCATTAGTGTACTGTGCCTCTGTCTAGTAGTGATACAGAGAAGACCCCTGCTGTAAACCTATGATCTCCCATCCACTTGTCAAGAATGCACATGAAGAGTGTCAGTGAGGGTCTCTGCCTAACATGAACTGGGATCCTGTTCCACAGTATGGGAAGCCTCTTAGTGATGGATCTGTCCCTACAGTATGTCCTATTCATATGTGTGCTGAGGTTTAAATCCATAGCTGTCATGCTTCTGATGGATTTGGATTGTATGAGGTGGAACATGTCCATCACTACCAGATTGGACATGGCTTACTACATCAGGCACAGATCATCCCTACGTAGGCAGTATACTATGGAATAGAGCATGAGTTACGTTAGTCTGGCAGCATATGACAGTTGTTGCAGACCCTTGATCCACCTGGTGATGTACTCATGGGGTCCCCCTAGCTGTTGCAAGGGACAGGTGAGGTACATACCAAATGGGACATAGTACACAGTCATGGGCCTGATAATGGAGGAGTATAAGGGTACAATGACCCCTTTTGATGTGGATGTGAATCCCTTCATGATAAGGTGGGCAAGGTAGGAAGTCCATCCAACCACTTCGGCAACGTGGGTGTCAAATGGGAAGTCAGCATTGCACAGTGTTACCAGGTCTCCGATTACTTTGTCTGTACTCAGTGGGTTATTGTCTATGTGATAATATGTAGGTACCTTGTCCGTCCAAAAGGGTATGAGTATACATTACGTGGCATGCAGTGTCAGGCCATGACTCCGCCACCAGTTGGTGTCTGTGAGGCCTGTCAGTAGGATGTATGTGTCAGCAGGTGTATTGCCTATGGTGCCTAGTATGCAGTCATCTGTGAACATTGTCAGCCACTACCCTCCCATGTCTGCTTCCACATCTGAGAATGATATGCCGAACATGAGTAGTCCCAGGACAGAGCCCTGTGGGACACCACATGTGACTGGCTCTGAGTCTGACATGGCACCAGTGAGATTGACTATAGGGTTTCTATCTGTTAGCTGGTTTGCAACCCATCATATGACATATGGATTTACATGTTAGCTGTTGATCATGTCTATGATGGCAGAGTGCGGTATTGTGTTGAATGCTGTAGGCAAGTCCAGGTAGGCTGTATGGACCGCTATGCCCTCAGCAATGGCTATAGTGACTGATTTGAAAAGGTCAACCAGGTTCATAAGGCAGGATCTGCCCTCTACAAAGCCAAACCAGGTGGGATCAAGTGTCTAAGTCCCCAATGTCTCTGTGTATGGGTACGATAATGATCCTTTCCATAGTGTTGCAGACCAGGCTGGTTAAGCATATGGGGTGGTAGTTACCAGGGCCTGTAGAGGTGCCTCCTGTGTGGGGTGAGACTACTGTTGCTGTATGCCAGTGTCCAAGTACATATGCTGTGGTAGGGCTACGGTTGAATAGCATGTAATGTGCATGTGTAGCTCCTCTTGCAGTTCACGTAGCATGCAACCTGCAATACCGTTGGGTCCCATTGCTGCTGTGTTCACAGCTCCACTGAGGGTGGTTCCCAGCTGGACATCTGAGATGATAGGGAGGTTACAGTCAGCTGGGATAAATAATTCCACATGTGTGGGTGAGGGAGTGTAGACACCTGCACTGAACCTGTCTGCCAGACTGTTAGCATTATCTGTGTGTTCAGTGTAGCGTATGTCACTGTGAACTAACTGTGAACACAACTGAGGGTTCCCACCCAGGTGTGTAACATAGCAGAGGAAGGCCTTGTGGTTATCTGTAGTGACCATAGCGATGTCCCTCTCATAGTTGGCCTTGCATGTTTGTACGACAAAACCTATCTGTCCACTACTGCTGATGAGAGATGCCGTAGCTATATGGAAGTATGCTCTGCCATGCAGTAGCTACCATCTGTTGTTATACAAGTTGTCCAATGCTGGGGTACACCAGACAGGATGCCTGCCCTTGGTGGAGAGGGTCATGGTTCCATTTGTGATTGCATGATCCATGCATTCTTGGAGATGTCTGTAGAAGCATATGTGAGGGTGTCTGCATTGTGGGAAGTGGATTACACTGGCCCAGTGGGCATTAAGGATACCAACTCAGTTATAAGACGTGTAAAGTCGGCATGTGAGAGGTTTCCCACTGTAGTCTGTTGTGTTGTGGGGGAGGTGGGATATGTATATCCAGGGTAATTAGTCTGTGGTCAGATGTGACTAGTGAGGGGTTTACTTCCAGTGTGTAGCACATTTTCCCCATGTTTGTGATGATCAGGTCTAGTATATTATCTCCTGTTGTGGGAGAGGTGTCTAGCTGTTCCATTGCATTTGACATAGTGAATACCGGGAACCTTTGGGCTAGGGTGTTTGGGGTAGAATAATGCACCCAGTGTATGTTAGGGTAGTCGCACTATCCCAATATGATGGTGTGTGGTGGGACATTCATATCCTCCAATGTCTACAGAAAGACCGACTGTGGTCCCTGAGATCAGGAGGGTGGTCTGTAACATGCTACCAGTTGTATAGCAGGTTTACCTACGGTTATCTGCACCTGGATGGTCTGTGATGCTTCATGTGTTGCCACTAACCTGGAGGTGTGTGTGTGTGTCCTCCATGAATATGGACACACCCCCTCCCTTTTCATTTTGTCCCAAGTCCTGGGGCGAAAATGCATGATATGGGGTATAGCCTGGTACCGCTGGTGTGCTCTCAGGAGCCTTGAACCATGTTCTCACGTACTGCACAGACATCGAGATTGGTAGAATATGTATGTACAGATATATGTAATACACACATACATATATAGATATCTGGAGAGACTTACACATATACAGATAGATCTGATTGACAACAGATATGTCTGTATATGACTATCTCTCACTCTCTGTCCCACCCCCTCACACTCACACTCACCCTGTGTCTCTCTCTCACTCTCCCCCCCTCTCTCCCCACATCTATATGTATATATCTACATCTAGATATACATATGATATATACATATATACAAACAGATATAAATATATCAATACATGTATATATATATATATATATATATATATATATATATATATATATCTACATATATAGACTGTGTGAGGCACATGTGTGCAGATGTCTTGCTACAGGTGCCTGGTACCATACCCCATTCAAAAACGCTGACACCAATAACCACCACATATGTACATGCCTGCCCACCACTGCATGTGTCAGGGGGGAACAGGGTCAACAAGTGTACAATAGGCTCCACATCGATACACACAGTGGCACACTAGTCCTGTAATACCTGTACATAGAATGTCAGTGGACATGGTGTGTCAGCTATGGACATGTAGGTCACTGTACCCCTCCACACCCCACAATGTCCTACACAGTATGTACCTCCCATGACAGCTACAGATATGGTGAAGGACACAGACATATGCAAGTAACTGTGTCAATGCACTCAAACACCACAAAGCACACACAGACTACCTACATAGAGGTTACCACTGCTGGATATACATAGTTCGGTCACACCCATGACAGTTGTCTCCCAACCATGGTAACACCTCCAACATCCACAACACAAATTACCTACGTCTGTCGTCCTTGTCACTGCAGTATAGAACACATGGTGGAGGTACGGGACCCTACCCACAGATATGACATACCCTGTAGTAGACCACACAGAATTAAGAAGCAAGCCTCCACATGAGTAGATGTCAGACATACCCCTGCTGAATGTTATGCTGATAGGTAATATGCCATATGAGTCACCCTGTGTAACTGTTTGTACGGAGCAGGTACGATCATAACACATGTGTCACAAGAGGCAGGGTAGCATAACAGTATGCTGCTGTAGGCCCAGGGCCAAAAGCACACTACCTACTTAGGACGCAATGCACACCCATTAACACATTGCAAACGGAATATGTGAGGTGGAATGAGTGTTCTAGTGACTGGGTGCATGTTGTGTACTGGTGTGATTGCTCACCATGACAGTCTGTCTGTCATGGTAGTGTGTGTCCTTGGTGTGAGGCCAGAGACAGGTGTGTGGAGTGTTGCGATCAACACATACTACATTGCCATATGTTGTGCTGTGTTACCCTGTATGTCACTGTGGTGTAGGTAGGGTTATGGCAAGTAAGAGTAGTGTGCAGTACCAGTGAAATATGTAACGTGCATTGTGTGCAGTGCATGGGCTGATAATGTTCCCCATACAGTACCTTGATTCAAACCCCCAGTGTGAGGTTGTGTATTGTACCTGAAACAGTGTGTTGACTGCTACAGTATACTAGTCTGTTGTATGGAGTGTGCCAGGCTGTTGCACAGTTGTCGGATGAGCACTGATATCTTGTCATGTACATGTGTATCCCCCAATAGACAGACAGATGCTATATATGGTGCCTAAGTTATATCACTGCAGTCAAGTATAATGTGTATTATGTGTGCTATAGTCTGCTGACAGATATTGCTGACATATTTCCCTTCTCCTTTTCAGGGACATGGTTCACCAGCGGAACCCAGTCTACTCTGCTGCAAAAGAGGAGGAGATACACCAGAGCCTGGTGCAGGATTTTGCTGTACTCTTTTCCCGCACCAGCCAGAACCAGCAGGAGAGGGTTGCACTGTGGCAAGACCTTGTCCGTCGGGTAAATGACATAGGCACACATAACCGGACATATGAGCAGGTACGCCATCACTGCAGTGATTTAATTAGAAATGTCCATCAGCGTGCGTTGGATATCCACAGGCAGCAGCTTGCCACAGGTGGTGGGGTGGCTAGACATCCCCCCTCACCAGACTGGAGGGACTACTCCTGAGTGTTGTGGCTCCAGCACAGCAGCAACAACAACAGCATACATGTGTAATGATGGAGGCTGGAGCCACACAGCAGCAGGACACAGAGTGTGCAGGTAACATGCCATGTGTATAGTGACCATTCTGTACACTGTTAGGTTATGCATGTGTGGGGTGTGTCCTCAATTTGTAGCTGTTATCTTGGTAATTATTGTGTATTAGTGATAACCTCATTATCTGCAGTACAGCTGTGGAAGCTAACTGTTGCACTACTGAACTGTAACATGCCCACTGTATCAATGGCACAGTTGTGCCCACTGACGATGAATGTCTCTTTTCTGCAGGTCCCTCTGGTGTAACAGCAAGGCAGCCTATCCATGCTGGTGAGTGTGTAATACCATTACCTTCACTACTCTGTATACTAATAGTAATAATAGGCTGAAGCAGTAGTGCAATGTGTTTGATTGCAGGTGTGTTTGTGTCTGTGGGTTGATATCTCATATACTGAGGTGTGTGCATGTGTGCATGTGCGCATGTGTGCATGTGTGCATGTGTGCATGTGCCCATGTGCGCATGTGTGCATGTGTGCATGTGCCCATGTGTGCATGTGTGCATCAGTGGTGGCATTGTGTACACATTGTAAACTGTGTTTCCTGTCTTACTCCCACAGGTTCTGGTGCTGCTCTGGTGTCATGCAGCAGGGAACCTGAATCAGCTGCTGTGGATAGTGATGATGATACCTGTGTAATGGCACAGGCAGGTGTGCCTGGGTCCATCATTGGTCAGCCAATTGACACTACACAGCTGTCGACCCCATCTATGCGCACAGTCATCCTGCCAATGCATCCTTTGTCACCAATGGCCCTAGGTGATGGACAGGATACAGTGGGCATTGACCAGGGTAATGTGGTACTGGTGGCACATGCATCCCCACACTGCAGCCATGGCCAGGGCCCTGACACGGTACCGCACAGGCAGACGTCCATGGGTTCTCGTGGGAGCATCCGTGGGCATACCGCCCCTGTCAGATGTGCCCACAGAGGTCTTTCAACCCCAGCTATGTTCTGGGCTGTAATACAGGCACAGTCACGTATGGAACGGTACACCAGACATGGTCTGAGTGAGCTGAGAGCATATCGCACAGCCATGAGTGACAGTATGCGTGATGTTGCAGCTGCCATCTGCAACTTCACCGAGGTCATTGACAGATGTTGGGGGGACACATTAGATCTGTTCCACAACTATATGTCCATGAGCCAGGGCAATGGTGGATGGTTGAGGCGTCGACGTGGCCGTATGCCAGCAACAGCAGCAGCTTACAGCCGTTGCGGATGACAACTGGGCCGTGGCCTCTCACATAGTGCCAGCAGCAGCCCCAGCAATGATGGGTCTGTGCTGTCATCGGACCGCCCCAGGAGACCACGTGCATGTGGTGCTGGACAGTCCCAACAGGGACCTGTCTCCAGTCAACGAACACCTGCTTCTGATGACAGTACCCAGTCTGGATTGGTACCTGATTTGGTCCGTAGCACCCCTGCCAGGCACAGGTACCGTGTCCGTGGCCACAGACAGTGATCTGTATGTCCTGGCAGGTACAGTCTGCGGCTGTCCACAAACACCTGTATATGGCAGCCATGAGGTGGGACTGTGTGCATTCATACACACATGCAAAGTGATGACACCTAGGGCTACCGCATACACGCACACACTGCATCAACATTGCCCCATCTTGTACTGCTGTCCCTCACCAACACACACACACGGACATGTCAATTGGTTGTATCAGTGGCAGACTCAGGCATACCAGGTACACACCCTGTGCATATGATGAAACTGTGCCACCTCCTGCAATCTGTAAGATCGGTGCAGGAACAGGTTAGCATGGTGCTGATGCACAGGGTGACTACATAGATGTATTGTAATAGTATGATGTTGACAACAGTACAGTGTAATTATAGCATTGTGGGTATATACCAGCATGCCTGATGCAGTTACAGTATGAATGTCATTGTATTGTTTTGTACATCCATACTAATTACCCCAGTGTTCGGTCTGCACATCTTTGCATACTGGTGGTGAGGCTGTGAAGGGATGGCCACCTACATGGGTAGCACAGGGGATACAACAATGTACATATTGATACTCAATGATGGCCATGTCAACTGCGAGTTGCATGCTGTCCACACACGACTCTGCAATGCAGATGTTTCAGGATGTTGATATCTGTGCAGTACTACACAGCAGGTTCAGGGCTCACAAGAGCACATTAGCACTACAAGGTCACACCTCATACCATGCATAACAGCACCAAAACACAGAACTAACTACGACAGGAGGGAGAGTGTCCATAGATGTCAAGGATACTGTGGTTCCAGGACAGGTAGCATACATCATACTACGTCTGGAACTGCTGAGTGAGGGCTCAGTGTCTGTTATTTGAAATGTGTGTTATTACAGGTATGAGCACTTGGGTATCAGGCCAGTTATTCAACATTACGAAGGTACGTGGTCTATACACTTGTGGGGGTTGTGGCTGGACCCAGCCCATCTGACCTGGGAATGTCTGGGTACTGGCTTAGAGTGCCTGCATATATGCACTGTTACATACTGGAAGTCGTACACCTTGTTTGTTGTAGCATAGTCTACATACAGGCCTGCTGACTGTAGCTTTGTTTGTATGCATGTTTGCCTGTTATGTTCCTGAAACACTGATTCCACCTGCGGTGCAGATATACAGTGCCTCTGTGGATCTCTAGTGACATCTGTGTTGCTTACTGTACTGATGTCCATGTGTCACTTGACAGAACATCACTGTTTGACCTGTTTGCATGTAGCTTGCCTGTAACACATTGCATATGATGTACCTCACATTTGCTCAAGACAGCATTCATATATGCCAGCACTAACAATTCAGGAGCACTACACCCTCACATAGTCACCTTGAGTACCTGGTTCCCCAATTGGCCCTAAGTGTTGTTACTTAGTGTGGGAGTCACAATGCTCTGGTAGCATGTGCAAAGGTCACCTGTCGATCTACTCTCAGGTCCAGTTGGTGAATCTGTGAGTCATGTGGCAATGTTACAGCTGCATCATGTACACAGACAACCCTCTCCCCCTCCCATACATGTACAACACATGTGAGAGATGCAACCACATAGCCAAATTGGGGGCTAAGCTCTGTTTACACAGCACTGGCATTCCCTGTCAGGTGGAGTGGGATACTACAGTGAATACAGTACCAGTCTCCCATAGACCTGCCACGACCACAATCCAAACACAGACACACACAGGTACATTATTGGGCTCTCAGAATAGCATCCTGCCTGAGCAGCTGACACCTGCAAAGCAGACACACAAGCAAACATTACGCCAGAGCAGAGCACATGCGACACATAGCTCACAAAGCCTGTCTGCCAAACAGTGTCAGGCCATACGGCTAGACAACACACCTGCTACGGTTGTATGAGGTACCTCTATTGACACGTACACGGTGGTCCTGCTCCCAGGCTGAACAAGGTGATGGTCACGCTGAGCTGCCCATCGGGCACTATGATCCATCACATAACACAAGCAAAGCAGTCACTCCAAGGCATGTAGCAGTATGACTCAGTCATTGTCTGTGCCAGTGTGTATAACCTCTGACGCACCTCCCTGGACTACATGTTAGGGGACATGGAGGGGCTCTCTGAGGTTGTGGCACAGGCTGGTATGATCCTGGCTTTGGGTAGCATCTCACCCTCACCATGAATGCTGCCACAATATGTAGACAGGTTCATCAGTTTCTGCACTTAACGTATCTTTCAGTGACATCCAAAGGGGATCCAATGCCTGTCAGTGTGGGATTACATGCTGGACATGCCACATTGCTTTGCTTGGGACAGCTTGCACCTGTCACCCATGGGCTGTTGTATATTGGCAGAGGCTGTCACTGCACACATACTGCCTTTGTATGCAAGGCTGACATTACATAGCCACCTACACAGGTAGCACACGGGATGGGACACTAATAGCAATGCTATTCAACAGCAGCAGTGTAAACCTCAAGATGCATGCAGTGGAAACTGTCCTTAGCATGGGGTACAGCAATATCTGTGCAGTAACAGACTCCTGGTACAAGGCTCCCAGGTGCACACCATCAGTGCCAGGTCATTCCTGATACCATGCTTGTCATCCCCTACATATGCACCAAAACAGAACAGGGGGGATGTATCCAAAGGCACCTCAGATACACACACCCCCAGGTTGGTGGCACTGCACAAAGCATCAGAGCCTCTCCATGTGCAACACACAGTGGGTTAGACTGCCTTCAGGTTCATAGCCTGGCACACACCACACTCCCATACCCAGGAAACCCACTTGGCCTTCCTGACAACACTGGGAATATGATGGTGTCTACACACACCATTATATGGTTGTACTGCAACTAGCCAAACATACAGTGTGAGCATTATTCTAGCTGCAAGACCCTATCTGAAGGTGTCTTATCATTCATTCCCTGCATTGCTATGGAACAACCTGTTACCACTCCCACAAGTGGTGACAACATGCTGCACCTGTTCATCACCAACATGTGGACTATATGCTCCAGACCAATCATGTAGCCCTCGCTGGTGGTATGACACCATCTACAACCCACACTGTATAGTCACATACCACATGCAGCCCCTGCACAGAACACCCCAGTCATACAGTTGTCTGATGCATATTCCATGTATTCACATGAGGCAGGCTTCAAACATGGGAGCTCTTGCAGTTTACAGGTACATATGTGTAGGTGGCACACACATACATCATGTGTGCATTGACATTACTGATATAATGTATGTCATGCAATATTGGGAACAACACCCCACACACATGGACAAACTGTGTGACAAAATTACACATGGCATTTGTAGGATACACACTACTCCCTCATACACAGTCACACACACACTGGGCACTTGCAGGATTCAAATCCCTACCTAACTATGTTATGACACTAATAAGAGACGCATTAGCAGAGCGTGCTATTTCCATTACTGGGGGGGATTGATTTCTCCTGCTGTACTTATAGGGTGCTGACATCATCAGTGTTTCAGCAGTGGAATATGCAGCATGTTTTGTGTAGTAAGAGTTGCCAAAAGGGACATTTCTCATACACATGGAATTGCACACACTACTCCCCATACACAGTCACACACACACTGGGCACTTGCAGGATTCAAACCCCTACCTAACTATGTTATGACACTTGTTAGAGACGCAGTAGCGGAGCGTGCTATTCACAGTACTGGGTATAATTTCTGCTCCTGACATATGTATAGTGTGCTGACATCATTATGGATGAAGAGGTATGTACATCTGTTACTATCCATCAGTAAGGGGGAGAGCATATCTATGCATTAACTTTGCACGGGCACAGTGGCCTACTGTACTGTGGGGGCAGACACCAAATACACAGTGGATAGCCTTCTGTATTCCCTAGGGACAACGGTCAGGTATTGCACTCTACGGCCATATGTTTACCTGTCAGATGCACGTATCTGTTGCTCATATACTGTTTGTGGGTCTTTATTGCCATAGCCTTCCCTATCTCTATAAACAACATGTGTACTGTGGGAGATGTTTGCATATGAGTGGGATCCAGTACTTTACTTATGTCTCTGTTGTAACTTCACTGTGTGCACTGGGCAGATGTCTGTATTGTGGGAGGTTCCTGTGTTAACACATAGAAATGCCTGATATGTGTGTGCACCTGCTGAACTGTGACATGGCCTAAGTGTGTGAGCATGCCCATTTCACAGTTTGTATGGCTTCTTGACTGTCACATCTCATTTATCTAAGTGTGCGAGCATGCCCAGTGTGCCCTTTCCTTATGTTTGGATCTGTGGACCACCACATTTCTGTTTGTGTGTGGACGCCATCTATATATCACATGTACAGTTGAGTGTTGGACATCAGGTTGTGTTCTTACTGCCCAACTGCTGTGTGTCTGAACCTAACATGCATTATGCTGTGCCTGCAGGGTCACCATGGGATAGTTTGCATACAGTTGTCATCATCCTTTCCTACTGACCAAACAGTTGTATTGTTGTATAGTATACTGGTGCAAAACTTTCACTGTGGTGGACAGTATAATCGGACTCAGTCCTATCACTGCTTGTAATGTTTATAGTGAGCACACCAGACTGGTTGAGGGCCAGTTGTGCAGATATGACCATGTTGCATTTTGTTCAGATATGGACAGCTTAGTACATGATTGTCCGACATTGTTAATGTATTCCACAACTTGTGTGGACAGTGACAAACAATGGCCATGTGCCCTAGTCTATTTGTAATGCTAGTCATAGAGTGTTTGTCCTTCAACACACATTTACTGGTGCTTGCCATGACATATGTCACGGTTAGTGTGCTGTGCCTCTGTCTACCCATGACATACAGGTGATATCCAGGGTATACCTGCCATCACCCATCCAGTCATCATGATTCCTCTGGATGACAGTCACTGAGGGACTCCCTGGATATCCTGTAGTGGGAGTTTAGTCATGAGTGGAGTGAGCTTCTGGGTTGTGGACCAATCAGTACAGCATGTTCTGTTTATGACTGTGCTGGGGTTCAGGCCTGTCAGCTGCATAGGTCACCAGCATTCAGTGTTTACATGGTGCCACATGTCCATTGATACCAGGTTTGTCATGGCTCTATACATCAGGCACAGTTCACCTCCAGCCAGGCAGTATGGCACTGTGTGGAGCTGCAGTTACTTTACTCAGATGACACATGGCATCTGTTACAGCTCTGCAATCCTCCTGGTGGGGTATTTGTGTGGTCATTCCAGTTGCTGCAGGTGTCTGCTATGGTACATTCCTGAAGGGCCATTGTACACAATTGTGAGGCTGCTGATGGATGACTGGAGAGGCACATTGACCTACCCTAACCAAGCTGTGCTTACCTTCATGATTAGGTGGGTATATGGGATGTTTCTGTAAACACTACAGACACATGGTTGTCACATGCAGGATATGTGTCACCAGGTATCTTATTGCTCCTGATGTACTTACTGGGTTAACACCTATGTGGTAATTTCTGGCCATGTACTGTGTTTCCACAGGGGTTGACTATACCCTATTCTGCATTTAGCTTGTTGACATGGCTGTGCCACCACTTGTGTGTTTCTATGTGTGCCTTTTGTAGGTTGCTTGTGTCAGCTGGACGGTCCAATATGGTGGCCAGTTTGTCGTCCTCTGCAAACCTGTTCTGACAGAGTCCTTCCATGTTGGCCTGTACCTATGTGACATATATAGCATAAAAGAGGGTTCCCAGGACCATGCCTTGTGGGATGCCAGTTGTACCTGGTTTGCAGTCTGCCATGGCTACAGCATGTCTGCCAGGTCAGTTTTGTCTTTGAGCTGGTTTGCAACCCATCTACTTGCATAGGGGTTTATAGTTAGGCTGGTGAGCTTATCCGTACCGCCAACTAGGGTATTGTATGGAAGGGTTTAGCAAGGTCCAGATAGACTGTGTGATCAACATTCCCCACATCACTGGGCTTGGTGCATGTTTCACATAAGTCAGACATGTGTACGGGTCAGGATCTGCCCTATGACAGCCAGACTGGGTAGGGTCCAATGTCTGTAGGTACCCAATCTCGTTATTCATGGGATCCAGGATCATCCTCTACATTACTTTGCCAACCTAGATATTCGGGGTTGAGGGGTGATAGTTTGCAGTATCCACTCAGGCACCCCCTTTGTGGTGTGGGACCACTGTTGCTGTACACCGCTCTTTGGGTACATATCCTGTGGTAGGACTGATAGTGCACAGTAATGCTATTTGCTGTTGCATTCTTCTTACAGTACTTGTTGGACACAACCCAGGACACCATCTGGTACCATTGATGCTGTGTGCTGTACTTTGTGGATGCTGGCTGTTACCTCAGCATCTGCAATGTCGGGGGGCCAGCACTCTCCTGGGATAGATATTTGGCAGTTAGGTGCTGGTGAGGAGTTTGCAAAGAATCTGTTAGGTAGGATGTTGGCAATGTGTGTGGGTTTGGTGTATTGTTTGTGATATTAGAGTGCTGCAGAGCATATCTGTGGATTACCTCCCTGGTTCCTACCATCAGGTAGGACAGCTGTGTAATAATCCTTTGTGTCCTGCACAATTTGTATCATCATAGGTTCATAGGTTCATACTAGGCTATCTGCCCTGGCCTTGTTTGAGCACGGACAGACTGTGTGTGGGTCTCAACACCCCTTGCAATGTGCATATCATGCCCACGTAGGGTTTACTTTCCTAGATGTGACACAGGGATGGCCCCCAGTGTACACCTGCTATCTCCCATGCACTTCAACGGATTTCTCTTGTTGAGTTTGTGTGTGGAGCTCAGCCTATCATGGACTGGGATTCTGTTCCAGAGTGTCCTGAGCCTCTGGGTTATGGATCTGTCCCTCCAGCACATCCTAGTAATCTATGTGTAGATGTTCAGATATCCCACTGTGGTATGTCTGCTGGATTTGGGGTTTCTGCATTGGAGCATGTCCATTCATTCTGGATTGGGCATGGCCTTGTACATCAGGCATACATCACCTCTGACTGTGCAGTATGCTTCTGAACTGGGCTGTGGTTTATTCAGCCAGGCTGCAGATGTCCAATGTTTGGACCCTTTATCCTGTTGGTGGGGTACATTTGGGGTCTTTCTGACTGCTGCACGTGTAAGGTAAGGTACATGCAGACTGAGGCATAGTTGTCACGTATGGGCCTGATAAAGGAAGGGTATGGGGGCACAGTGACCTCTGTAGCTCTACATGTGCATCCTTTCATATTAAGGTTGGCAATATAGCAGGTCTTCCTGGCCACCTTGGCAATGTGTGTGCCACATGACAGATTACCATCCACTTGTGTCCCTAGGTCCATGACTACTTCTTCCATACATTATGGATTGCCACCTATGTCATACTTTGTGTGTGCCTTGTTTGGTATTTGTTGGGACATTCATACTCTGACGTGTCTTCAGGAAGGCTGGCTGGGTACCTGGGTTTGTGTGTGGGGTCTGTAGCAGGCTTCAAACAGGTACACAGCTTGAGACAGTGTTACTCGCCCGTGGATAGTCCATGCTGCTTCTTGCTGTGGTACCAACCTGAGGGTGTGGTTATTCTTGATAATTACTGGTAGCCACACTCCTATTGTCATGTGTTCCATGTTTTGGAGCTGTAGAGCATGGTATGAGGCATAACCTGGTAGTATTAGGGTGCTCTTCTGGGCCTTGCCCAGGTTTCTGTTACAGAACACATATTACCATTCTCCATGCTGTGGTGGGTTTGGTCTGCATGCACCTTGCAGGTTAGACTTCTGGCATTGGGTAGCATTACGTCCAGGTTATTATCCCTTGTGCTACCTATGTTGGTGGGTTTGTGTTTCCAGACTTACCTATTCCAGGCACAGTGGGGTGACAGCAGCCTTTGCCAGTATCTACACAGCCAGGTGTGCTGGGTGAGTGCCATCCCTAGCAGGTGGGGCATCATGTCTTCCTCGGCATGTCAGCCATGTGTTCCCCCTTGCTAACGGCAATACCTCAGCCAATTATTGTACTTGATCTTGTTGTTTTCATAGTGTGGCATCATGCTTCGTGAGGGTGAGATGTTAGGTTGGGTCTTCATGTTTGCATATTCTAGATGGTGTTACATTGCTTAACACATGGCAATCATGCCTCAGGTGGTGCTGCAGGGCTGCCTCTGTTGGATGCACATACTACACTCCCTGTACATGTTTGAGAGCAGGTTATGTCATTTTAGGCATCCCTGTTACTATATGAGTGAGTCAGAGAGGGGTATCATTCCCAGGGTTCCTACTGAGCCAGTGTATGTGCTATCCATTGCCTCTTTGCCAAGGCCAGGGCATACTGGGCATGCCTCCTTCTCCCTACTGGGGCAGGCTCAGGTTGTTCCTCCTCCAAGTCACGCTCTGCCTGTGATGGCCTTGGCAATGGTGGGGGGCTGTTTGGCCCGGCCATATGCTTGTCCTGCTGCAGCTGTTTTCACAGGATCATATTATGTAGCATAGCACATACCATGACAATTTGGGTACATGTAGTTGGTGAGTACTGCAAGGCTCCCCCAGATGTGTCCAGACACCGGAACCATGACTTGAGCAGCCCAAACACACGCTCTATTACATTACGTGTTTGTGCGTGTGCCTCATTTTGGCGTTCCTGTTCAGGTGTGTGTGCGTTTCTGATGGGTGTCATCAGCCACGGCTCCAGTGCATAACCTGCATCCCCCACTAGGTGTCCATGTGGGATGTCCCCATTGGCAAATGTCTGGTACAGCTGCGTCAAATGCCAGATATGGGAATCATGGTAGCTCCCAGGGCAGCCAGCACACACATTCATTATTATGCCCTGGGCATCACACACGACCTGGCAGTTGATGGAGGGAAAACCCTTGTAGTTAATGTAGGCCCTACCCCGCTCACCGGCTGGTGCTTTGATGCATATGTGTGTGCAGTCTATTCCACCCACTACCTGAGGATATTCCGCTATTTGCTGGAAGAGATGAATATTGCTGGCCAATACCTCATGGGCATTGGGGAAATATACTTGATCACCGACATGTGCTGACATGGCATCCAGGAACTGGTACAGTACCCTGACGGCTGATGCCTGTGATATCCCCATCATATCACCAGTTGGTCTCTGGAAGGTACCTGTTGCTAGTATTCTTAGGCCAACACATACCTTGGTTTCCACTGAGATGGGTTCCCCTCTGTTGGTTCTGTGTGTGAGGCGTGGCCTGCACAGCTCGACAATTTGCTGCAGGAGGTCTCTGTCCACTCTATAGCGCTCCACTATCTCCAGCTCATGTAACCCCTGATAGGTGACCCTGGGCCTGTACACTCTTCTCTGTCTCCTCACTGTGGGTTGTCTGGCAGCATTTACATTGTCACCACCCTCAGCAAGTCTCCTATGTCTCCTTATGACAGCTATGGCAGCCCCTAGCATGTTTGGTCTGAGTGCAGCTTTTTCAGTTTTCACTTCTACTAGCTTACTCCTGTCTTGCTGTATCTCTTGAGAGAAACATACTGCAATGCTGTTTGCAGTGTTTTAAGTGCTGGTCTGGGCTTGTATTCTGCCTGTGTAATTGCCTGCTTCTAATTGTTTTCACCTGCTACCTCTACAGGTATTCCCTGCTAGTTTTCTACTATTTCTCCTGCTTCCTTTTCCTCTCTGTTTCCTCAGGGGGGAGCAGCATGCATACCAGCGAAAACACGCTCACAGTGGCTACCACGCATGCACACATGCTTACATGGACTAGATTCTGCTTATTCGGGTTAAAATGCACGCACACCAGCACAAACAGGTTTACAGATCTTTAAACAGGCTCCTACATGCTTACTCTGCCTTACACACGTGCACTCTGTCTTATACGCGCCTCCCAGCACGCACATGTGCGCATGCACGTACAGCAAGATACTTTGGTGTTGGCCACAGTGTACACCTTCCATTTCTTGACTTTCCCATGCTTATCTGTTGACACTCCTCTTTTTCTGCTCTGTGATTGATATATTTCACATACCACTTTGCTCCAATGAGCTTGCTTTCTTCCTGATAGTCCCCCCTGTGATGTCACCTATCTCCTACTCTGTTGCTCCCCCTTATCTAACTCTTACACTACACGGACTGTGCTCATTTGCTATGTGACAGTGTGATTTACTATCCTACCACTCATTTACATAGGATTGCCTACTAATGCTTAGTTACATGTCTTATACTCAGCTTCCCCCCTTAGCAACCACTAAATGGTGGCCATGTTGTTTTTGGTCTGCTAGTCCCTGCATTGCAAATCCATGCATTACATAAAACCCACATTTGTGGGTTTATAACCTTCATTTTTCAGTTTTATATAGTGCAGCCCGTTTGCGCGGGGTTGCGCTGCGTTTAAAAATTACCGATCTCCGAAAAAAAAAATTTTTTTCATGTTTGCATCGGTTTACCATGCCAATGGCCACATATTTGGCCATTGGCATGCTGTCTGTAACATTTGCACACTTTATTTGGAGCTGTCATGGCTCCGTTGTGTTATTTGCAGTAACGTACTCAGTTGTCAACTGAGTACATTTCTGCAACTAACACGACTCTTACACGGGCTGGTTTCAGCTTCGTGGATCACTAATCTACCTCATTTGCATGCCTTTCTGCTGCAAGTGGGGTGATTAGCATATCCACGCCCTGCCCGTGTAAGAGTCGTTTTAGCTTTCTCTTACACGGGATTTCGGGCTGTTCCTGGATCGCGATGGCTGCATGGAGTCTTACACGGTTCTTAGACTCCGTGCAAGCCATCGTGAATCCTGCCCAGTGTGTTCACAGAAAAATGATGATGAGTCAGAGAACAACATAAATGATATGGTTTCATGGTGTGAAATATTTATGAAGGTATGATATAGGGTAGGAACAGGGAATTTATTGAGAAGAAATTGTGGATGTAGATTTTATTTTAAGCTTAAGAACAGGAGTAAGTTGTTGCAGATTTTATTTTAAGCTAAAGAACAGGAATATGTTCACAGGTTAGAAGGTATTTGAAGTGCAGGGAGGAAGAGGCAACTGGAAAAGAGGGGGAAAGAGATGAGAAGTGAAAGAGAGCAGAGGTGGTAGAGGCTAATGTGGGTTGCACAGGTGTTTACTTTTACTATTATGTCAGGTTAGGATTAGGCTCAGCGGTAAAGAAAAGCTTATGGTGAGAGAGCGGCATAAGGCTATGTGGGGAGAGAGCAGTTGCAATTCCATTTGGAAGAAAGGTAGGAGTGTAGAAGAGTTTTAAAGGTTTCAAAGTGTTCACAAGTCCTTAGGGAGGATGGCAAGGAATTCCATTTTTTAGCTAATGAGAAGGATATCAGATACTGTCCAGCAGGACAGGATGATTGGGTTTACGGACAGTGATTAGGTTTTGGTGGGATGATCTTAGAGATCTTGGAGGGGAGTATGATTGGAGGATATTGGATAGGGCTGGGCATTTAGTAGGTTGAAACATTTGTTTATGGGCTGTAGTCATTTGGAGATAATCTAGATGGTTGGGGAGTTCAAGCCAGTTTAACAAATGAAGGGCAGTACAGTGATGGCAGGAGAATTTGGCTTTGGTGGCAAATTTAGAAATTTTATTATAGCAGACTTCCAGTTTGGAAGAGAGAGATGCAGATAGGTTAGATAAAAGATGAGCACCATATAAAAGTGAGGGGAGTAGATAGGTAGTGGCAAGAGTTTGTCTGGTGAGAGGAGAAAGGAAGTGGATGTTTCTGTATAGCATACCAAGTTTAATATGAGTTTTTTTTAATGTTTTACTGGATGTGAGTGTCGAATTTTAGGTGTTCATCAATAGTTACCCCAAGAAGTTTAGCGAAGGGAGCGACCTCTAAAGCAGTGTTGCTGTGGCTATTAATTTGGAATACATTTTTATCAAGAGGGGAGGCTTTTGATGGAGAGAATAACAGAATTTTGAATTTGTTGGCATTTAGGGAGAGGTGGTTTTGGAGCATCCATTGTTCAGTGGAGGAGAAGGCAGTTTGGGTTATTATTTGTAGTTCAGGGAGGGTGGGGGTGCAGCAGATTAAAGCTGAACCGTCTGCATAGTGTACAATTTTGGTATTGGGTATGGCTTTGTGGAAGTCATTAATAAAGTTGTTGAACACCATTGGACCACGTATAGATCCCTGAGGTACCCCAGTGGGGGTTGGAAGGAAGGAGGATGTGCCCTTCCCCTATTTCATGGCCTGAGACCTGCCAGAGAGGTAGCTTGAGAACCAAGATAAAGAATTTATGGAGAGATGGAGTCTAGAAAGGTGGTTTAAGAGGTGGGTGTGGGAAATGGTATTGAATGCTTTGGACAGGTCTAGTAGAACTGTAGAGATAATTTTACCAGAGTAATGGGCTAGATTTACTGTGTCTAAGAATGAGAGCAGGGCAGTGATAGTACTATGGCCAGGTCAGAAGCTTTGAATTTCCTGATTCTTTCATTTCTATTATACACTCCTTGTTATATGGCCTGGCCCAATTCCACATGCTCCCAAATAATAGGCTTTACTATTTTCAGTCTATATTGTAAGTTCATATAGTGTTCTATGACATTTATGAGCAAGGTTTTCTCTTCTTCCCAAGTTTTCTGTAATATTTTCAGTCTATTTTGTAAGTTCATATAGTGTTCTATGACACTTATAAGCAAGGTTTTCTCTTCTTCCCAAGTTTTCTGTAAATATTTAACAGTCTATAAGGGTGCTTGCCATGTAACAACTCCAAAGGACCGAACCTTGTCAAACCTTGTGTTGCTACTGCAAAGCCAAGCAGTAGCTGTGGTATTAACTGGTCTCAGTTTTTACTATATTCCTCAATAACTTTTCTCAGCATGGATTTTAATTTTCATTTATCTCTCTCTCTCCACTGATCCATCTGCCTGTGGATGGTAGACTGAGGATTTTAACTGCTTGCTTGATCTAAAGAAATGGGCACTCTTGGTATATTGTTCAAAACATAAATGGAGTCCCAGGGTCAGTATTTCCTTTGTTGTCCCTACTCTGGAAAATAATAACCCCAACTCCATATCTATAGATCTATAATTACCCTTAGCTACATAGTCCCAAATTAACAAAATGTGTTATAATCCATTCCTAGCTGTTACCAATTACCCCACCATTTCCACAGAAATACATTCAAATTGTACCTCTGTAATACGTATTGGAATGAAGAATATTTGAATCCTGGGTGAGGGACGGTCTTCTAGCATTCAGGGCATCCATCTCTGAAGTTTCTAATTACTTCCATTATTCCTGGTCAATAAAATCTTGTTAGTGTCTTTGCTTTAGTCCTGTCAGGCACTGAGATCTCAGTCTCTTACTCTTTTTCTAAGAAATGCAGCTCTGTACCGCTTACCTATCTAATATTTGCAATTAAAAACACAATTTAAAGTTAAAAATAAAAAAGGTGGCACAAAAGACCAAGTGGTCCCATTAAACAACAATCTCTTTGCTCATCACTAGCCATTGCATTAGCCTGCAGTAACACTGACGTTTAATAATGTCAGTGGCACTGCAATTGTGACTGTGCTTGAGAGGAGATGTTATTACTTCAAGTCAGCCTAAGCCTGTTCTGTTATTCTTACAGATGCAGAACAGAGGTAAATTTGCCAATTGCATTTTTTTCCTACAAGGCAGGGAAATGTCCAGACCTACTGCACATTTCTGCATATTTTGATTAGAATGGTATACATATTAAAACACAAAATATGAAGAACCAAGCCCAAGGACCAAACAAGTAGATAAAATTAGAAACTGATTTATTTAATACGCGTATAGGTCCGTGTCTATGGTGTTTTCCAAAAATAAATCCTCCAATGTACTTCTAACCTTACTATAGGCAATGTTGATCTCATTAATACTGATCTCCTGATACGGCCCTAACTCTAAATGACCTAACATTTTATTGACATATGTATGATGATCCATAAGAATAAGCCCATTCCCCTTATCGGGTTTCATAACCCTAATATTGCAGTCTCTTAAAGTCTTGATAAAATCCCTTTCCTGCAAAGTGATGTTAAATTTGAGTCCCTTAACCCTAACATTTTGAGCAGCTAGGTGTCTCAAATCCAACTCACAAGCCATCTCAAAGATTTTTAATTTATCATATAATGGTGGATTAAAGACACTCGCAATTCTAAAATTGTTGAGAAGGCTAGGCCTATCCCCTAACATAATTATCAAATTCAACTTTCGTACAAGTAATTTTAAATCAATAATGGTCTTTACTATGTCAAAACGTGTATCAGGAACAAAAGTGAGTCCTTTGGAGAAAAAGTCACAAATATTTTGGTCTACACCAAAAGAGGTATAGTTATACATCTTGAAGTCCCCTTCAGTACCTTCTGTTACCTTCCATCTGGTTACCAATGTCATTGTCATCATGTGGGTTTTGGTTGTTAGAACCCTGTTCATCCAATGCTTCCTGATGGAGCACCCCTTGGACATTAAGGGTAGCATAGACTTCCCTAGGTATAAACATGAATACACACACATATTTTCCAGTATAGATGCCACCATGAAAAAATTATCTGCTAACAAGGAAAAGAAAATTAAAAGGGATTTGTATCAATATGCCAACTACAAAGCATATCCCTTTCCCCCTTTAGTTACTCAAACTAGGTTTGCGTCTAGGGGAACAAGTAATTTGAACAATGGGAACTACCACGAGGTAAGTGGGCCTCCATCACCTCCACCTAATATGTTTCCACGCTCAGAACAAGGGGTGCTCCATCAGGAAGCATTGGATGAACAGGGTTCTAACAACCAAAACCCACATGATGACAATGACATTGGTAACCAGATGGAAGGTAACAGAAAATCGGTGCATAATAAAAATATGGATGATGTACAAAATGTCCAGGGTTTTCATCAAGGACAGAATTTCCACCAAAGGAACTTGAGGTCCAACAAAAACCAGAGTGTTCCGACGAACAAACGGAACCAGAGGAGGAGGTAGCAGTACCTCCTTTGATACTGAATATAGTACACAGTACTGAAGGGGACTTCAAGATGTATAACTATACCTCTTTTGGTGTAGACCAAAATATTTGTGACTTTTTCTCCAAAGAACTCACTTTTGTTCCTGATACACGTTTTGACATAGTAAAGACCATTATTGATTTAAAATTACTTGTACGAAAGTTGAATTTGAGAATTATGTTAGGGGATAGGCCTACCCTTCTCAACAATTTTAAAATTGCGAGTGTCTTTAATCCACCATTATATGATAAATTAAAAATCTTTGAGATGGCTTGTGAGTTGGATTTGAGACACCTAGCTGCTCAAAATGTTAGGGTTAAGGGACTCAAATTTAACATCACTTCGCAGGAAAGGGATTTTATCAAGACTTTAAGAGACTGCAATATTAGGGTTATGAAACCCGATAAGGGGAATGGGCTTATTCTTATGGATCATCATACATATGTCAATAAAATGTTAGGTCATTTAGAGTTAGGGCCGTATCAGGAGATCAGTATTAATGAGATCAACATTGCCTATAGTAAGGTTAGAAGTACATTGGAGGATTTATTTTTGGAAAACACCATAGACACGGACCTATACGCGTATTAAATAAATCAGTTTCTAATTTTATCGACTTGTTTGGTCCTTGGGCTTGGTTCTTCGTATTTTGTGTTTTAATAAGTTTATTCAAGCTTTTGTGGTTCGTAGAATGGTATACATAAATGACCCAAATTCCAACAAAAAACAAACCTTAACAGTGTTCTATGGGCATCAGGGCATCAATCTTGCTGTAAAATAAGGTAAATGTACATCCTTGTAACTGCTACAAAAAACAAATCTCAGAATATGTTTTTTTTAGTTGCCATCTTATATAACCTGTTGAGCCAAAAATAGTAAAATAGTAAGTCAACTTCTTAATCTTTCCTATAGGATCATAGGAAGTTTCTAGGCTAATAGCCCTAGCACCCTTACAAGCCTAGCCAAGTTCTACACTTATTTCCACAATCAGCAACTATTGTCCTTGTCCAAGAGGGACACAGGTGGAACCCCCAGGAGAATTTATGTTTACCCATCCAATTGTCCAGATTGCATTTGAAGAGGGTCAATGAGTTGCTCTGTTTGATATGAAGAGAGAGTGTGTTCCAAAGGTGTGGTAACATCTGGGACATAAATCTGTCCCTCTAGCAGGTAATATTAATGTCACATGCCAGGGTAAGGTCTTTAGAGCAAGTAACCCTTGTACCATTTGACTCACGAAGATGCAGCATTTCCAATAAAGTAAGGTCAGGAATTGTCTTGTATGCAACACAGAGATTGCCTCTGAGTAGTGTGTATGAAACAGAATAAAGTGACAGTGATTTTAGATGCTCCACATAGGAGACATGCGGAAGACCTTGAATTTTCCTTATGAGAAACCTCTGTGGTTTCTCCAATTGCTGCAGGTGCTTGGAAAGGTACATACCAAAAGGGGCATCATACTCAATTATTGGCCTGATGAGGGAAGAGTTCAGGGAGGTTATAACTTCTTTTTTTTTTTCTGGTTGCAATTCCCTTACTTATGAGCTGACAGCATAGAATGCCCCTCTTGCCACCGTGGAGACACGGTGGTCAAAGGTAAAGCTGCTGTCAACCTGTGTGCCAGGTCTCTCACCACTGAGTGCATACTTAAGGTCTTGCTATTGATATGGTAGTTATCAGGAATATCGAACCCTTAGTGAAAAGGATGATAATACATTTTAATGCATTGAGTTTAAGGCCATGACTTTGGCACCAGTTGTTTGTTTGTGTAAGTCCCTCTTGTTGGGTGTTGACATCATTTGGAGATTGTATGACCACTCTCAGTTTGTAGTCATCAGCAAACTTTGTCAGCCACAGACCTTTAGTTTGTGCTTGAACTTCAGAGAAATAGATTCCAAACAGTAGAGCTCCAAGGACTGATCAATGTGGAACACCACTGGTTACAGATCTGCTGTTGTAGGTGGATTCCCATATTTTGACTATATGGGTTATATCAGTGAGCCAGTTAATGACCCATCTAATGATATAAGGGTAGATACCTAGCTGGGTGAGTTTGTCAATGAGGCCTGAGTGTGGGATAATGTCAAATGCCTTGGCTAATTTTAGGTAAGCTGTATGCACAGATTTCTCCTTGTTCAGGGCCTTGGTGACTGTCTTGAAGAATTCTACCAGGTAACAGACATGATCTCCCTTTCCCAAATCCAAACTGAGTAGGATCACATGTTTGGAGATTACCTATATCTTTGTTGATAAAGTCCGCGATGATTCACTCCATGGCCTTGCAGATAAGGGTAGTCAGGCTAATAGTTCTATAGTTTCCATGGTCAGTAGAAGCACCATCTTTGTGCAAGGGAGTAACAGTGGCCATTTTCCATTCAGCTGGGATGAAGCCAGTGCTTAGATTATAATTGAAAAGGGTACCCAATGGTATTGCTAATTCTTGTTGGAGCCCATGTAGGGCGCAGCCTGGGATGTTATCAGGTCTCATAGATGTTGTGTTTTTGGCCTTAGAGAGGGCATTCACGACCTGCTCTTTAGTGATGCAAGGTAGGGGACAGGTGGTAGGGATGTTATGGAGTACATGTGGCCGGGACAGGAGAGTGAATTTTCACAGAACCTGTCAGCCAACAGGTTAGCTATGTCCACAGGCTCAGTATATGTGGTATCATTAACTACCAGTTCAGCACAAATCTGGGCCTTTCCTTTTAGGTTAAGGATGTAACTAAAGAATGGCTTATGGCTGTCCTTAGTTGAGGAAGCTAATATGGATTCATAGTTTGCTTTGGAGGACTTCACAAGAAGTCTTTTTCCCTTGTTTAAGCTGATGAGGGAGTATTTCCAGTTTAGGGTTCGCTCCCTCTTACTCTTTGATAGCAATTTCCTCCTCTTATTTTAAAGCCTATTAAAGGCAGTTGTCCACCAGGCAAGTTTGCTCTTCCATGAGGAGCTTATTTTGATCCTATCTGGTACTGCTAAGTCAATGCAATTATATAGGTGTTTGTATAAAGCATTAGCATAGAACTTGGCATAGTTGCCAGTTCCATCTGAGGGAGGAGGTGCAATGAAGCTATTTATACCATCCTGTAAGAGGTTATAATCTGTTTTGGAGAAGTTTTTTTTTAGTTTAGTTGCTGCTGGGGGTTCAGGTGTGATAGTTACTTCAAATTAATCTGATTTGTGGTCAGATCTCACCAAGGAAGACCTCATAGTAGGGGATGCTACAGTGGTCCCCTATATTGGTAAGCATCAGATCCAGGATGTTGGCACTCCTTGTGGGGGTGTCAACAAGCTGGTCCAAGGCACTGGAATTAAAGTCAAGGAACCTTTCGGCAAGTGAGTTTCAACACAAGTAATTTAATCAGTCAATGGATAGGTAGTTAAAGTCACCCAAAACCATGGTATTTCCTGGAGGGGGTCCTGTAGCTGACAATGACTTGAATAGGTGTCCTACCAACAGTTAATTGCACATGAAGTGCCTCCAGGAAATCATGCTGCTTAACCAATCTGGAGGTGTATTTAATGAATATTGTTACACTGCCTCCTTTAGTTTTCATGCCTTCAGTGTGTGGTCTAAACATGTGGAAAGAGGTGTAACCTGGTATGGCTGGGGTGCCCTCTAAAGCCTTTACCCAGGTCTCAGTGACTGCACAAATGTCTGTGAATTCCAAGGTGAGGACTGCTTCCAATGAGTGTAGTTTTGTGTTAAGACTCCTAGTATTTAGCAGCATAACCTTGAGGTTGTTTTTAGATGGTGTTTTTACGTCAGGAATTTTGTCCTTGAGACACTGCCTAAAAAAGGCAATGTGGGGGTGGCAAGAGCCTTCATCAGTAGCCAAAATCCCGAGGGTGACAGATGAAGACCATTTCTGGCAAAGCATTGAGGTGAGTGTCCTAATTTAAACTTTATTTATTGCATGCTGCTTGGAGTTGACTAACAAACCCAGACTGCTGCAGCTCATGTGTGCAGTCATACTGAGGTTTTTGCAAGTATGACAGATACAGAAAAAGTATTTTAATTTTACAACTAGGGATATGGCAGACAAAAGCAGAAATTTGGAGTGGAGGCAGGATACACACATTTTCAAGCTTGTCACCAAATAGACCCCTGCAATACCCATTTTATTAGAATTCTGGTCAGTTGTTAAACAAATTTAAATCCAGGTAGGAAGGAGTAACCCCAATGAACTCTTAGCACAAAGGTCTCAATGGTTAAAATTTATGCCTATGGCTCCAGGATTCTGGATTCAGCCATGACTGTAACACCTGCATGTTCTAGAGTGTGTGTGTGTATGTGTGTGTGTGTGTGTGTGTGTGTGTGTGTGTGTGTGTGTGTGTGTGTGTGTGTGTGTGTGTGTGTGTGTGTGTGTGTGTGTGTGCATGCTATGCTGTCCTGTGTTTTTTTATTTAGCATAAACATGTATGCTAAGTCTGTAGTATGGTAGGTGATGTGACCTGGAGAATAGAAATTTCATTGAAAAGTGTTTAAATGTATTAGTAATACATGTGAATAAGCCATGGTGGTACTTTGGTAGCATTGTTGCCTCACAGCAAGAGGTTCTCCTGTTTGATTCTCGGCTTGAGTGCCTTCTGTGTGGAGTCTGCATGTCCTCCCCAAGGCCGAGTGGCATTCGAAAGACATGCGTGAATGGGCATGCCTTCGCTGAAGGTTGGGTGTTGGGCTGGTAACTCAGCACCATAAAAATCCACTGCCAATCATTAGTGGACCGGAGTTTCACTATGGCGATGCCTAACTGGGAAAAGACGAAAAGACAAGCAGTAATACATATTTCATGTGAATTATGGAAGTGAAAAAATAATTATTTTAAAAGCATTGAACACTACAATAATAAAACCGTGGTAATAGAATTATTTTTTTAAGCAACTAGAAGATGTAAAATGTGATATAAAGCCAATCAATTGCATCAGCTGAGATACGGCATACCCTTGCGTAGGAGGCGTAGTACCTTAGCTCCTGGATATGGAGGACCTAGGCATCACAGATTTAGGATGAGCAGCATGTGATATTATTAAACAAAATGCGAACAACAAACAGCCAAAGGATGTATGTAGTTGGGAGCTATGTCAGAAAGTTGGTGAAATAGATGCAGTAGATATCAAGATGTATGTAGTTGGGGGGCCATATCAGGAAGGTGGTAAAACAGTTAGATATAGCAGATATCAGGATGTATGTAGTTGTGGGGCCAGAGCAGGAAGGTGGTGAAATAGTTAGATATAGCAGATATCAGGATGTATGTTGCTGGGGGGCCCATATCAGGAAGGCGGGGAAATAGATTGATATAGCAGATATCAGGATGTATGTATTTGGGGGCCCATATCAGGAAGGTGGTGAAATAATTAGATATAGCAGATATCAGGATAATAAAAAAGAAAATTGTATTAACTCTGAGGAGGGGCCGGGGGAGTCATATCCCTTGTGTGAATAGACAGGGGAGGATATATACCATGTAAGTTGATATAGGTCTGTTGTGAGGTTTTTTTTTTTTTTTTTTGTGTATGTAAGCAGAGTAAAAGATATACTGTTACAGCAGACCAGAGCCAGACCATGGACAAATGGGGCCCTAAGTAGGGTAGTGGACCAGGACCCTTCTAGCCATACTACTATCCCATTGCTTAGCTGAATCTTCCCAATTACCATCAATCACTGTTCAAACCTCTTAGAGTTGAGAGAAAAATCATCTCAGAGTTGAGAGGGAGAAGTGAGGTACTTAAATGATTAAAACTGGGATCAGGGCAAGGTGCAGAAATACCTCTTTCCAATTGTACAAGTATTATTTGATTTATATGACTGAATTCTTGCATACAAGGTCCTGAACCTGTAGAGGGCATATATTATCTCTATCAGATATTCCATCACATTCCAATACACCACCATTTCTATATGAAGGGAACTTAATAGATAGCCTGAACCCCAATTTTTGAAGCAGATGTTTATGTACAGCACCATCCTCTCTTGACAACTTTTTATTGAAGTGTTTAAGGTGATAGAATCTGCTCAGGCACTTTCCTCTTGGCATGTTAAGCATGTGCCCTATTTATAATTTTAATAGCAGGGTGTTTCTGGCACAGAGGGGTTTATAATGCCTTGAGAGGAGGGTATTCAACAGTCTGTATCAGCAAATTAGTAGACCACCTTCCTGCCATTCCCCAGTGTGCCACCAAGTCTAAACAACATTGTTTCTTCAAGTGGCAATACCTCTACAAATATTTTTTGTACACCTCATTGTCTGGACAAACTGTATTCACAAGCCTCATCAGTTTCCATTATTATTCTCCCTCATTACCAACCAACTTCACATCTCCACTCACCAAGCATTGGTTTTACAATATGCAGATGACTCTACCCTCATATGCTCTGCCCCCACCATACAGGACCTCCACACCATAACCAAGAATTCATTTCTATCAGTAGAATCCTGGCTTACCAATTCTCAGCTCATTCTAAACCCAAATAAAACCAAACTCCTCCTCTTCTACCCCTCAAGAACACCTGCAACACTCCCAGTTTTCAGCCTAGAGTCCAAAAACAAAACTATTATCACCCCTGTGATACATAACAAACTGCTAGGGGTCAAAATTGACAACAGTCTAAAATTTGATATCCACATAGCCCAAACTATCAAAAATGTTCATAAAAAATTAGGCCTCCTTTACAGAAACAAGAAAATTTTAACCAGATCTACAAAAGCTACTACTGCCCGGACATACCTCCTGTCACCCCTTCTCTATGAGTCCCCTATACTAACCAACCTACACAAATCAGACCTTACTAAACTAGACTCATTTTACAATAAAATAGCCAAATTTGCTACAACCCCTCCCTACAAAACACACCATTGCACAGCCCATAGACAGTTAAACTGGCTGGAACTTACTCAGCTCCTCCAATACAAGCAACTAACCTTCACCCATAAAATACTCCATGAACCAGATAAAACCCCAGCCCTTCAAGACCTCATACAACCATACACCACCACTAGAACACTCTGTTCCAGTGACAAACTCCTAGTTAAATCCACCAAGCATGACAACTCAGCTGGAGAATCCTTATTCTCTAACATCATTCCAAAAATATGGAATAAACTACCCACTTCCATCACTTCCATCTGCACCATAGTACAATTTAAAAAAAAAAAACTTCTAGTTACTCAGAAAAGTCATGGCTTTGCTTTTGCTACCCACCTGACTAACTCTATATTCGCCACTTTTTAGACACACCCTCTGACTTTCTTTAGATCTACATTTTACAGTAGTATCATAGGTTTATAGGTTCATAGGTATGTACTAGGCTAATGACCCTGGGGCCTTTACAAGCCTAGCCATAGGATTACCCTGGCACAGTGCCACCCAACCTTAGTTCCTAGTGCCTCTGTCGCGTAGAGCCACTACTGTTATCCCCGGGGTGAATATTCTGTTTCCCATTCACTCATCAAGATTTCTCTTGAAGAGGGTCAGCGAGGTGCTCTGCTTGACATGTCTGTTCCATAGCATGGGCAGTCTGTGAGTTATGAACCTGTCCCTCTAGCATGTTCTGTTAATTGTGGTAATGAGGTTGAGGTCTCTGAAGTATGTGGTGTGGAGGGATTGGGATTTCTTTAGATGTAGCATTTCTAACAGAGCTGGGTCAGACCTGACTTTGTAAGTCAAGCAGAGATCACTTCTAAGTAGGCAATATGAGATAGAGAATAGTTGGAGTTTTCTGAGTCTGTCCATATAGGACAAGTGTTTAAGGCCTAGGATCCTCTTTGTGAGGTACTTTTGTGGCCTCTCCAGTTGTTGCAGGTGTTTAGTGAGGTACATGCCAAATGGGGCATTGTAGTCGATAATTGGCCTAATGAGGGAAGAGTAGAGGGAGACAATGACCTCTTTCTTCCTAGATGCAAAACCCTTAGTAATGAGATGTGCCACATAGAAGGACTTTCTGACCACAGTGGCAATGTGATGATCAAAAGAGAGGTTGCTGTCAACCTGTGTTCCCAGATCTCTTATAATGTCTTCTGTGTTCAGTGAACTACCATCAATGTGGTAATTCATGGGAATGGGGTTTTCAAAAGGGGATGCCGACACATTTTTTAGCATTGAACTTAAGGCCATGGTTCTGACACCAGTCGTTGGTCACAGTGAGGCCATTCTGTAGGATGTCAACATCACTTGGGGAGTTAATAATAGCTCCCAACTTGCAATCATCTGCAAACTTTGTCAGCCAGAGTCCCTTCGTGTTGGCCTGGACTTCAGAGAAGTAGATACCAAACAGAAGAGGACCCAGGACCAAACCCTGTGGACTCCACTCGTGACTAATCAGCAGTCTGACTTGAAGTCAGCTACTTTTGCACTGTGGGTCCTATCTGTGAGCCAGTTTGCAACCCGCCTAGTGATATATGGGTTGATGCCAAGCTTAATGAGTTTTTCTATGATTCCTGAGCGGGGAATGATATCAAAAGTCTTGACCAGATCAAGGTAGGCTATAAGAACCACCTTGCCTTCATCCACAGCTCTGGTGACTGACGCAAAGAAGTCAACTAAGTTGAGCAGGCATGATCTACCCTTCACAAAACCAAACTGTGTGGGATCCAGAGTTTGGAGATTCCTTATATCCTTGTTTATTAGGTCCATGATGATGCATTCCATAGTTTTGCATATCAATCTTGTCAGGCTAATGGGGAGATAGTTCCCAGGGTCTGTAGTCATTCCTCCTTTGTGGAGAGGGATAACTGTAGCAGTGCGCCATTCTGCAGGGACAAAGCCTGAGGTGAGGCTGTGACTTAACAGAGCACACAGGTGAGGTGCTAGTTCACTCTGTAGTTCATGTAGAACACAACCAGGGATATTGTCAGGTCCCATAGAAGCTGTATTCTTGGCCTTGGACAGTACTGTTTTAACCTGTGCAGCAATAATACTGGGTGCCTGGCAATCTACTGGTATTGTGATTGATCCTTTCCGGGGAGGGGGGATAAAGTTGATACTGAATCTGTCAGCCAGTATACTGGCAATATCTGTTGGCTCACTATAGGAGGTATCATTGTGCAGTAGCTCAGAACAAATCTGGGTATTGCCGTGGAGATTCTTTACATAACTATAGAAGGCCTTGTGGTTGTTTTTACTATCTGCTGCAATTCTGTTTTCATACCTAGCTTTAGAGGATTTGATGAGGGATCAAAACTTTTTGTTGAGGCAGATAAGTCTTGGAACTTCACCTTATTTCGCATCAGTTTCCTCCTTCTGTTGTAGAGTTTGTTTATGGCAGGGGACCACCAGATTGGCTTCCTTTTTTTTGGAAGAGAGTGTCTTGGTTCTATTTGGTATGGCGAGATCCATGCATTTGTGTACGTGTTCGTACAGTGCATTGGTGTAGGATTCTGCAGCTATGCAACTATTCACCATTTGCATGGGTGCTGTGAAGTTAGCCACCTCTGTTTTTAGGATCCCAAATTTAGCTTTGGAGAAGATTTTCATGGTGGTTTCCTTTGCTGGGGGGGGGGGGTGGATTTCCAAGGTGATTAGTTTGTGATTGGATATAATCAGGGAGGAGCTGACTATTGGTGTAGAGCAACAGTCGCCCATGTTAGTAATGACCAGGTCAAGGATGTTGCTACCTCTAGTGGGGGAAAGAATGAGCTGGTCCAGGGCATTGGAATTAATGAACTCCAGGAAACGTTGGGCAAGTGTATTGGTACATGAGTAGTTTACCCAGTTAATGGAGGGGGTAGTTGAAGTCACCTAGTAAGAGAGTGTTAGGTTGGACCCTAATATTCTCCGGGGTGCTTAGGAACGTGGAGTGCGAGTCTTGGGTCATAGTTGAGGACCTATAGCAGGCTACAACCTGAATCTCTGTCTTACCCAATGTTAGCTACACCTGAAGTATCTTTGATGTGTTATGTTGGACTACCAGTCTGGAGGTGTGCGCATCCTTTATGAATATGGATACACCACCATCTTTGAAACTTTGGTCTAAGTTCTGAGGCCGAAAGGTGTGTAATGAGTTATAGCCTGGTAGTGCTGGGGTGCTTTCTGCTGCCTTGAACCAGGTCTCTGTTACAGCACAAATGTTGATGTTCTCCATTTTAAGGAGTGTCTCAAGTGAGTGTGTTTTGAGATTTAGACTTCTATCATTGAGCAACATGGCCCTCAGATTGCATTTGTTTGTAGCTGTTACAGTGGTAATTTGATCTTTGGAACACCGCCTAAAAAAGGCACTATAGAGGTGGCAAGAGCCTTGGCCAGTATCCAGAAGCCCAGGGGTGACAGATGCAGGCCATCTCTGGCACAGCATCGAGGTCTGTCAATCATGTTATCCCAGACAGACAGATACTAGACCCCCTTAGAATGACACCAGAAACTTAGCCAATTGTTGAAATCAATCATTTTCTGCTTATACTGTGGTATCAGTCTGGGTGATGGTAGGATGCTGTTCAGGGCTAGAGTCATACCTGCCTGGGTTACATAATCCAAGAGCTCCTCTGTGTCTCTTTTCATGTAGTCCATGGAAGTACGTCTCAAGTCATTCACACCCACATGTACAATGAGTCATATTTTACCTGTTGTTGAGTGACCTGAGTGTATGCGTTATGTGTCGGATCCTGGCACTTGACAGGCAGCTGCCTGTTACTTTTTCCTTATTCAACCTAGTGAGTAGGACATTAGTGTGCCTCACTATCAAGTCACCTATGACTAGTGTGTTGGGCATGCTGTTTTGCCTTAGGGGCTTTGGTTGAGTGGCACACTGTTTAGGAGATTTATGTGTCTCCTGATTAGTGTTGTGTTGTGGTGGTCAAGTGCATTTCTACCTTGTAGGGCTCTGCTGCTTGGGTAGATTTTTATTGAGAGCCTCTGCGAAGGTGGGTGTGTGGTTTGCGTTTTTATGTGAAGGCAGTGTGTGTTCCGGAGGGCTGTGTGTTCCATGTGGTGTGGTCCAAGTGTTGACCTTCTCCTCTTGACCAGCTATTCCAGTCTTGGCTGGAGAATGCGTGGCTTCCAATTTGGATATATAAGTGCATCTCTCGCAAGTCTGCATGTTGAAAGGTAAGAGGAGAGGGTTGTTGGTGTACATGAGGCAGTTGCTACATATATTGCCTCATGAGGGGTGGAAGAGGAGGAGTTTGGTTTTATTTGGGTTCAGAATGAGAATCCTATTATGCCTTCTTCCTTCCTTATATATACTTACTCTTTTACCTCAAATCATTTCAAGTCTTCCTCAGAAATATCATAGTGTGCTTTCTAATATATATGCTAGTCTAGTTTGTATAATACCGTATAATCTTTGATGTGCAAATTTTGTTAAAATTGCTAAGGTGTCATCTCTTTCGGTTATTTATATTTGCAATGTGTACTTTCATTGTTGACCTGTACTCTATAATTTTCTTGTGGTATAATGTTTGTTTTTCATATTGTTGGAGCTTTTCTTCCCAGGCCTCTGCTGAAAATGGACCTGTGTCCAGTCAGACTTTCCATGTTAAATAAATAAATTCAGTATGTTGGAGGTATGGTGCAGGACTGTCAGGGTCTGTGACTTTCTAAAATTTAAATCTAAGCCATTGTGCAGAGAATATGACGAGAACAGATTTCACTGACTCCAAAATTATTTCTTCAGGAGTCAGCAAGGGGAGATATAAGAAGATTGGTTTTGACTGCTTTGGATTTGCTTCTACTATTAGCCAAAACGTATTTCACAATATATAGAAACAACAGTTACTGTATAGTAGATTTGAAGAGTTTGTTCCAGGAATTACAATGTTTGGAGTACGCTGACCCTAACCCACATTCTAGAGTTTCTGATACGGCTAAGTGGCATATAATGGAAGGATGGCTATTCTCTTAATAAGCAATACAACCAGGTTCAATATGCTTGGGGTTTGTATTTCATGGTCTGTATATGGCTATTTAAGCATTATATACCACAATGCAGATGTTAATTTAATATGATTGTCATTTTTCTGTATGTCATGACTTGTTGTATCTCACATGATGACATGATTGTGAAAAAAACACTGTTCAAAGCTGTAAGTGTGTAAATTCTTTTCATTTTTACTTTTACAGTGATCACTTTGGCAGTTATTACAGACGTTTAAGGTTCTAATCTCTTAAAGCTGCTTCCTGTAGTCAATGGTACAGGGTTTGAGTCTTTTTACCTACTGTGTGATTCTGAGTCTGTCACTTAAACATAAAGTGCACTAAAAAGTACCTGGCTGGTTATTAAAAACAAAAGGGCTTGGAAAATGTTAGCAAGCAGATCTTTAAAAAGATGAAATGGCATTTTTTTCAGACAATATGTTGTATTGTCTGAAGCACTGTGAAATTCTAATGACTGGCAAAATTATTATAAATGAGCTGAAATACTAAGATTCCTGCATCCGTGCAATTGAATAATTTCTGATTTCCAAGGTGAGACGTGCACACACAAACACACACACACGCGCGCGCACCATGTTGTTTAAAAATACCACTTACTCAGCTTGTTCTTGCAAATTTCAACACACATAACCAGTAAGACCATGCTTTTTCAGCAAATTTTACCAACCAACAAATCCCTTAGCTGTACTAACTTAAAAAGACCTCACTATTTATCTCAAGGAAATTTCTCTGTCTCTCATATGCTTGAATGCTCTGTATTTGAACCAATGAAAGAAAATAAAACAGAGCAATATAGAGCAAGTGGATCTAGGCAATCAGGGTTGTGAGATGTGTAGTACAGTTTCTTTTTTGTTTCCTGCCTTTGCTTTTTTTTTTTCTTTTTACAATTATGCCCCCCCCCCACCACCACCACGAACACTAGACCATAGTCAGTTGACTGGGTCATCATATGCTGGATCTGGACCTGCATAGGACCCATGTTGACTAGTTAACATGTTCACAGGTATGAAAATGAACAAACTAAATGAACAAACTACCATTGACTAGTATCAAATTGCAGGGAAAGAAGTGTGCTTGAACCAAAGTAATGTGCTGATTGGATAAGTCACCAGTGGTTCCCTTTAGTATTAACGGTATATCTGCCGGTGTCTGATGTGAAATTTCCTGAGCATTAATGGCCCAAAGGATAAAGTGAAAGCAGGTAGAACACCAAGCACAATTTTCTATAGGAAAAAACTGCTGATATAATTTCTAAATGTGCAGTGGCAGTTGGTACAGTCATGGAGTTGGTATGTATATAAGTTTGGGGGTATGCAGGGCTTGCCTCCCACACAGTTTGGGGGTATGGGGTACTGGCACCTCTGCAAAGAAATGCTTACACTTTACTTGTTTATCTTTCTGTGTTTTGTGCATTGTTTTCTGATATTTCTTTTTTTTTTAAAACAAGTTTATTGTTTTTAACATACAAAATAAATATCATAACAATTTTATACAAGCAATTAAAATAGAAATAGTTATAACATTCAATAAAATAACCAAAGTATTTACAAAGACATCCACTACAAATCAAATCAATTAATTAAACTATAATGTCATGCTATTGAAACTAAGATTTTTTAACAGGGTTTGTAAAGTATCCCATATAATATAATAAGATGTTTTTCTAGTAGTTCTTGATTTTATTGTCATCAATTCCATATGACACACTTCAGTCATAACATTTTTAAATTCATTAAATGAAGGAGGGGTATCTGAAATCCAATTTCTGGTTATTATTTTTCTAGCCACTGCTAGAATAGACCATAATAAGGGAAGTTTAACTTTTTAACACTTTTAGGAACAGGTGTGTTAAATAATATAAGTGATTTAGAAACAATGAAATTATCTGTGAAAAGGGCCTGCAAAAAATTATTGATTAACTTCCAATATTCCTTCAATTTTTATACAGTCATAAAACATATGTGCCCAATCAGCATTTATTTCTACATTACATCTTTTACATAAGTTGTCTTTATTATTTATTTTATTCATCATTAAAGGTGTATAGAAGGATCTATGTAAAAATTTCCAAGTAAAAAGTCTCCAATTAATGGAAGAAGTAGTTTTATAAGCAGATTCCAATATATATTGTTTATCTTGTTGTTTTGGTGTTTCACCATTAATGGAAATGAAATAATTCCAATAGGTATCTGAACTGTAATGAGTTTCTTCTCTTATAATTTTATGTATGTATGAGAGCTTACCTTTATCAGAAACTCTATGTTGTAAATTTAATATCAAGTAATCAATCAGTACTGGAACAGATTCTTTAACTGTTAAAGACATTAAATCAATTTTATTAATAAGATGTTGTCTGAAAGTCTGAATTTCTAACCAACATGTTTCTCTCAAATCAAATTCTTGCTTTAAGAAGTCTAAATTTTTTACTTTATTATCAGACAGCAACTGATACCAATACTTTAGATCATTCTCTGTGACTAAAAGAGTTCTTTCAGAGGTGGTTGACAAAAGCATACCTTGTGTATACATTATAGGGAATATAATAAAATTCCATTCCTTATACTTAGGATGCATGAATAAAAAATTACGATAACTGATAATAATGTTTAATGGGTAACTAACTATATATTTTGGTGTAATGGATGAAGTAGAAAATTCTTTTAGTAACCATAACATGGAGTTATTTACAATAATATTTTTATGTATTAAAGAGATTTTCATGAAGTGAATGCTAATTAGTTCCCAGTAATCTTTCCATCTTGCAATATATGACTGATCTATTAACAAAGTAATAACTTTTATAATAGAAGAGATAGTATATAAATTAAAGTCTGGAAATGAAATGCCCCCTTGAGACCAGCTATTAGTATGTTTCTTTAATGCAATCCTAGGTCTATTAGGTGCCCATAAGAAATTTAACATTAATGAATTCAATTTCTTAATAATTATTTTTGTAGGTGGGAGTATTATTGATTGTATTAAGTATAATATCTTAGGGAATACTATCATTTTAATAATTGTGAGTCTCTCTTCCATGGTAAAAAACATATTGTTCCAGCTATTGAAAATATTTTGTATATTAAGAAGACAGGTACTATAATTATTATGTATAATAGATTTGATATCTTTAGTTAATATTATAGCTAAGTAAGTTATCTGACTTGAGTTGGGTATATATTTGTTAAAATCATTAATGAGGACATTTTTTCGTGTGTATATTGGTAATATTTTAGTTTTTTCTTAATTGAATATTAAACCAGAGATATTTTTAAAATCCATCATTTTATCAAATAAGGACTGCATAGACGAGTTAGATCCTGCTGATGTAATTAGAACATCATCTGCAAAAAGTTGAATTTTAGATATTGTATTTTCATCTATACCAAATCCTTCTATATCAGTACTGTTTCTGATGAAATTAGCCCAAGGCTCCATTATTAAAGTAAATAATAGTGGAGAGAGTGGACACCCTTGTTTTGTACCTTTTAAAATGGGTATTTTTTTGTGAGACATATGTTCCTATCTTAATGTAAGCCAATGCTCCTTTATATAGATGTTCAATTAGATTTACAAATGCATCTGAGAAGTTTGTGCACTTCAGTAAGATAAACTAGTAGTCCCAATTTACTGAATCAAATGCTGAACTTATATCGAGACTAATAAGTGCTATATCTTTCTTTTTCCTATTTGCAAAATCAATTAACGTTAAAGTTCTCCTTATATTATCAAAAGTATTTCTATTTACAATAAAGCCTGTCTGGTCTATATCTATAATGCCTGGGATGATTGTCTTTAATCTATCAGCAAAAATACTCATAAACATTTTATAGTCAACATTAAGTAATGAAATAGGTCTATATGAAGTGCATCTGGTTGGGTCTTTATTGGGTTTTAAAATTGGTGAAATAAATGTGTATTGCCAAGATGGGGGAGTTGTTAACTCATTTTGGGCCAAAATAAAAACCTTATGTATTAATGAGTAAGTACTTTTGGGAAGAATTTTATAGATCTCTGGTATAATACCATCATTACCTGGTGCTTTGTTTGATTTAAGCTTGTTTATTTGTGTAATAACCTCTGTATATGAAATATTTTTATCCATTAGTTTAGTCTGTTGTTTATTAACTTTTTTGTTCATGTTTGTAGTTATAAATTTCTTTATTTTATCTTTAGGCTCCATGTTAATGTTATTATGATTAATTTTGTGAAAGTGATTTCTAAATTCATCTAATATTTCTAGTAAACTAGAAACATTCTTCTTTTTCCTTGGAGAGAAAATTTCTTTGATATGATTTTGTTTATTCAACCTTTTTGTTTTATTTTTAAGTCTATGTAAGTATTTGGGACTTATTGAGTAAGACAAAAACTTATATTTCTCTAATGTTATTTTAACTTTATGAGTTAAAATTTCTTTGTATTTCTCATTTAATTTATTTATTTCTTCAATGACTTTTTGTCCATAATATTTTCTTTATTATTATGTTTGTATGAGTCTAATTTGCTTTGAATATCTAGTAATTCCTTGTCCCAAGATTTCCTTTTATTATTATACCATCTAATACTTTGTCCATATAAATATGATTTTAAAGCATCCCAAACATAAACAATGGAGACTTCAGGTGTATTGTTTAAGTCTAAAAATGTTGCACTTCTGAAAGTATATAATCTTTATAGTCTTTTAGTTGAGTTAAGTATGCTGGTATCCTTTTGATCTGAACATTGTAAGTACTTTTTTATCATAAACTCAAAGACAATTGAATTATGATCTGATATAGGACACAAAATGATTTTAGAATTAATTAAGTCTGTTACCATCTGGTTAGAAATAAAGACTCTATCTATTTTTGAATAAGTTTTATATCTGTTAGAAAAAAAAGTGTATGGTAATGATTTTGAATCTATCTGATTATTAATATCATTCAAATGATATAAATTAACAAAATCCTTTAAATGTTTTGCATTAGATGTCATTTTCCTTTTTCCTATAGTAGTAGTATCTTTTTCATGTAGGATACAATTAAAGTCACCTGCTAAAATAATATCTCCTATAGAAAATGATATGATCTTATTGAGATGGTGTTTCACTGTATTAATGCCAATTCCTGGTATCCAATATACATTGATTAATGTATATGTCTTTCCATTAATCTGTATTGTAACCATACAAAACATTCCTTTATCATCTTTATAAGACTTAATAGTTTTAGGTATGGGCATACTTTTATTCCATAAAATAGCCACTCCTCTTTTTTTCTGAGTGTGTTCTGAACTAACCAAGACTGTATATTTATTAGTGGCTAATTTATCAATATCCTTTTTCAGGAGATGTGTTTCTTGAAGGAATACTAAGTTGGCCCTATGCAAATTAATGTATCTCATTAAACGTGCCCTTTTACATGGGCTATTCAGTCCATTAATGTTTAAAGAAATTCCTTTTAGAGAAATCATTTAGCTTTTATAAACATATAAAAGATATAATCAGAATAACAATTAACAAAATAAGTGATATTATACCTCCTCCTTTAGGTGTACCATTAATTATAGCTGTATTTATTGAAAATCTTATGGGATTTTGTATAAGCTTCACTTTTATTTGTAGTGACAATGAGTTTATAAAATGTGTTGTGGATGTCAGAACTATATACAAACAACAATAAACAGGTGAAAATAATATTAGGATTAAACATTGCACCCAGCCTGGAGTTAAGAACTCCAACTTTGAGTAGCACATACCACTCAAGTTATCCCCTATCCTAAGCAGCAGTACCTCAGCTGCCACCATATCAATTCAATACTAACTATTATTAACTAAAGTTAACCTCATTTAATTAGATTATCTAGTAAGACAAAGCTAAACAATTTATAAATCAGCTTCATATAAACAAATAAGAACATTTAGAAACAGTTCATATTACTATGTACATCTATTTTGTATAATACACTCATAATCAAAATAGCATTCTAATAAACTTGATAATGGGAACCGAGAAGAGAGAAAGGAAGAGAGAGAGAGAGATAAAAAAAAGGGGGTGCATATCTATATATTAGTTTATTAAAAGTTTGTAAAAATAAGTTCTTATGTTCATTTGGATTCAATAACTTAGGCTATTATGGTTCAGACATTACATATATTAGGGTATTCCTACTTTCTGCCATAGAAATGCAGTTAACAGTTTTAAAAACTTTAAATTACTTGCACCAAAGCTTTCTTCTCATACTTATTATTGCCAGTTAAATAAAATATTTATACTCATACATATGTTTACAAATCATACTGCACAGCAATGTAAATTCCTAGTTATACATAAATCATTGTGAAGAAAGCCATCTGTATTTTATATATCTGAACTGCTGCTTTAAAATATGTCACATGACAGTTTCTTCTAAGATATAATCATAATGATACTTGTGCTTGTCAATTAGATAAGTCAAATGATTTATAACATTATATATGTTTAAATCATAAGTATTTATATACATTAATATGTTGCAGTCATGTAAGCTTTCAAAAACATGTCTATATATGTTTTACCTTCTATGCCTTCTAAAATATCTCACTTGCTTACTATGGCATATTGAATCATTTAAAATCATTATAACTTTCATATTTTATAAATTACATCTTAAATAAGTAAGTTGTTATAAAGAATAACTCACATTTAGATGTCATAAAGTTCGTTTTTCATCACAAAGTTGCATTTACAGCAGTTCTACTTCCTGGAACAGTGTTCTTCTTGAATCTGCGATGTGTCAGTGTGAAATCAGGGGTCAAAGTTCAAAATGACTGCATTCAGCTTCTCTGCGTGTATTCTGAGTGTTGAAGCTTTTAAAACAACTCGAGGACACTATTCACGAGGTAACCCACATCCCAAATTGTCTCCCTTAACATTCTGGCGGGAATTTTAGTAAATGCAAGTGACTGACATTCATTTAGTAATACAAATGAAACTAAACAGTGCAAAACCTTCGCGAAGTATTTTACAAGTCATTACAGTCTCTATGACAGTGAAATCAAGCCTACAGTTATTTAACACATTATATAACTTATTTTTATATACCCCATTTCATTTTCTCATACAAATCTTATTATATACATATATCAGAATTATCAGAAGCATATAACTGTACTTATAAGAGAGAAAGAGAGAGAGAGAAAAAAAAGAAGAGGAAGAGAGTAGAGAAAAAAAAAGAAAGAGAGAGAGAGAGAGAGAGAGAGAGAAGAAAGAAAAATGGAAGCTACAAAGAATATCTACAAAGAAATATTACTTGCTGTTTGTATTAATAAAGTTAAACATGAAACATATTACTTACAACTATTTTAGTTCTAATTATTTGCAATTATATCATGACATATTATTTGTAATCATGTATAAGCAATAAAGTCATGGTATAATATGTAGCAACAGTGTTTAAACAGCATAGATAGTTTTAAAGAACTAATAGGTTATTATTTCACTTTTTCCATATTTTTCATCATACTTCTCTCCTTGCCCTCCCCCCCCCCTCACTAAATGCATAGTTTAAAAAGAATGCCATTATTTAAAACAAGAAGAGAAAGAAAATGTATCAAATTACTAACCTTAGGTCTCTTTATCACAAAGAGAAACAAGTTGATTGATAGCATGTTATTTGTTCCTCAGAGAGTTTGACTATTTATGAAACAAAAACAGTTCTTTGCACACAGAAAATAACTTTGAATAAATCTTTAAAATATTTGTGGCTTTCTGGAGATGCAGTAACTGTATTTGAAGAGATTAAGAGAGAAGGAAAAAAAGAAATATAGAACATGTCATTTGTTTTTTAGTCTTTTTTGCTTCTCTGAAGTCTTCCATGAAGTTCCTGTTGCCATCCTCTTTAACGAAGGACTTGCCCATTCCATATCTTCTATTTTATCTAATATCTTATTTTTTTAATATACAGCAAAGCAGAGTCCAAGTCTTCAAAAATTCTAGGGCCATCAGGTAAAAAGATTTTTAGTTTGGCAGGAAATAAAAGGTAAGCTTTGAACTGTGCTTTCTTAAGCTCTCTTATTAATGGCAAAAAAACTTTTCTTTTAGTTATTACCAAGGAAGAATAGTCATTGTCAAAATGCACAGTTGCCTCATTAATTTTAATAGGTGCTTTAGCCCATGCAGATTTTAATACCATCTCCTTGTCATAAGATGATAAAAATCTTACTATAACTGATCTAGGATACTTTTGTTAGAGTTAAAATTAGATAAGGACCTATGGGCTCTTTCAATACCAAAAGAAAATGCTTCTGACAAGTCTAAAGTTTTGGGAAGCCAAGTATTTAAAAGGAAGTAATGTTGTTACCTTCTATATTTTCTGGCAGTCCAAAATCCTAATATTATTGCATCTAGATCTGTTTTCCAGGTCATCAAGTTTGGATTGTAGGTGTGTGTTCTGCTTCAGCAAAACTCAATGTTAATTTCTTCTTCCTGGATTCTGTTCTCCATATCATTAACAGTCTCTTCTATGCCTGTAATCTGAGCCTTCTGTTGTTGCAAGTCTTGATGTAACAAATCCATTTGTTTTGTAGTTTTTTCTATGAAGTTATCAATTTTAGTATCCAGTTTGTCCATTTTGGTTGTTAGTTGCTGAATAGTAGATATCAGAGACTGAAGCTCTTTCTTGATGCTGGAATCCTGACTGTTTGCCTTACTGGAACTCATTTTGAACAGAGGTGATGAAAGAGAAATTTCCAAGATGATTTCTGACAGGAAAATTATTGAAATTTTCTTTCTTTTTTAGATATTATTCAAGAAACTGATATTCCAAACGTATTTAGAAAGAAAATTATTTCATCAGTTGATTTTTAAAGTAATTATTTCCTGTCAGTGCAGTTAAGTTGGTGGAGCTGAAGAAATCTGCTGCTATCCTGTGTTCATCCTTGGCCACGCCCCCGTTTTTTGATATTTCTGAAGCTTGTGATTTTACCATTTGAAGATTCATAGTAGAAACTTCTAGAGCACAGCATGTACCTGCTGAGATACCAGATCAAGTGCGTCAGTACACTAGAAAATGAATGGGAGCACATGTGATATGGAAGACAGCAGCAGGGGTTCTGGGGAGAGCAGACATACTAATATAGTGTATGGGATATAACTTCAACTCCCCAGTCCAATGTAGATGTTTGTGTTCAATAATTATTTCTATTTTTATAGAGTATTTCTTGCTTTTCACTTCTGGCATGAAAATATTTACCTTAAAAACAGTTGGCTATCTTACTTTCCTACTTTATCAGGGGAAACTCTAGGAGTACCTCAAAATAGTAAAAATGTAAAGTATATTTTATATATCAGCTGTATAACAGCATCCATTTGTTAACCAGAGAATTGCAACACATCAATGAGCTTATAGGAAGTAATGCAACCAGTGGTAGAGATCTTCCATTACAATTAAAAGCTAATGAGTAGCAGTCATAGCATGTACATCATCAGAATGAAAATTACTTTAGAAAACTGAATCTGAAAAATATTCTTTTTATTTTCTTTCTGTTGTATATTTAATGGGTTTCAATGCATTTGACCACTACATAAGCAAACTCATGTACCACAGTCTTTTGCCCTTTGTGGAACTGATTTTGTGCTGATTTAGAAACACTAACCGCATCATAGTTGACAGTTGCGTGCAATGAGTGGCAACACACGGGTCTGTGTGTGCAATTCATAGACACACTGAGCCCATGTGAGAGAAGCAAGAAATACAGCTGCATGCATTGTATGCAAATAGCAGTATGATGACATGATAATGAGCAACATTATTAAGATGATGGACTATCTGATGAAAATTAGGTAAACAATATGGCAGAGTGATTTAGAGACATATAAAATCCATGACTTTGGTCACTATCACCAGTGAATTTAACCACCATAAAATCCTAATGTTACAGGACGAGAATAGTGCATTGATGTTACGGGTAACCACAACTTTAACAGATGTGTATAAGCAACAGACTGAACTTGCCACAGGTAGCCACATTGTTACTTGTCATTTTGTGCCCTTCACCACACTGAAACTACAGACTACTGACATTTGGATACAGTTACCATGCAAGAACTGGTTGATATGTGTTGCCCTCATCTGCAGGCCAATAGCAGTCCTGGAGTACCTATCCCAGTAGTTACAGGACCTTTCAGTGACCAATGGAGAACACAGTCAAGGTATCCATGATAGGTTCAGAGGTTGTTACTAGGCTAACAACCATTAGGGCTCTTACAAGCCTAGCTGCGCCCACCAAACTCATTTGGATCATCATGGAGTATTATGGGCATCTATATGGGGGGGTGTTACTAGGGAGGTAACTGTGATTGTAGTGGTGGTGTTAGTTAGTATAATACTTTTCTTACTGATGGCATAAGGGACATGGGGTCCAGACTGAGGGGTAAATTTATGACTTCCCATTCAATTGTAAAGCTTTTGTTTGAATATAGTCAGGGATATATTCTGTTTTACATGAATAGGGAGCCTCCATAGCACAAGAATCCTTTGGGACACATATCTGTCTCTCCAGTGCATTCTGTTTATGTCACTAGCAAAGTTCAGATCCCTGAATCTAGTGTTTCTGGTGCTGTTTGTTTTGCACATGTGCAACAGATCCATCAGGTCTGTGTCTCAGGAAACCCTGTAAGCCATGCAGAATTCCCCTCTCAACAGCCTGTAGAAGACTGAATACAAAGACAGAGCCTTTAGGCAATCAGTATAGGAAAATGCTATTCATGCCCTGAATTCTCTTGGTGAGAAACCTCTGTGGGTATTACAACTGTTGCAGGTGTCTGGTTAGGTGCATGCCAAAGGTGGGCATTGTACTCAATGATAAGTCTAATAAGGGTCAAGTAAAGTGGTACTATAACTTCCTTGGACCTATATGCCATGCCCTTACCTATAAGTTTGGCGGCATAGAATGATTTTCGTACTATGTTAGTTATGTGTTGTTCAAAGGTCATATTGCTGTCTACATATGTTACTAGATCCCTTATTACTGGGTCAACTCATAGGGGTGTTTTATCAATGGAGTAATTGTCATGGGTTGTCAGTTACCCAAGCAGCAGTATGATGCATTTTTTGGCCTTGAGTTTTGGCACAAGTCATTTGTCTGTGTTAATCCGTCTTGCATGATGTTGCTGTCTTGGTGGGACTCTATAATAGCTCCCAAATTACAGTCATCTATGAACTTCATGAGCCAGAGTCCTTGAATGTTAGCCTAGATGTCGAAGAAGTAGATGCCAAACAGGAACAGACCAGGCAAAGAGCCCTGGGCTACTTGTACTCCACTGGTATCCTGTCTCTTGGTGAAGGTGGTCTCACCAGTTCTGACTTCTTTGGTCCAGTCTGTGAGTTAACTGGCAGTCCAGCAAGTTACGCAGGGATTTATGCCTAGATCAGGGAGATTGTCAACAATTCCTGAGTGAGGCATTGTGCCTAATGCCTTGGGCAGGTCAAGATATGCAGTATGCACTGTTTTACACTCATCCATTGCTTTGATAACCCTCTCAAAAAGTCTACCAGGTTAAGTAGGCACAACTGTTCCTTAACAAAACCTAATTGGGATGCTTCTGGTGTCTGTAGGTTGCCAATGTCCTTGTTTATATTTCCATGATAATCCATTCCATAGCTTTGCATATTAGGCTCATTAGACTAATGGGTTTGTGGTTTCCTGGCACAGTTGATAATCCACCCTTTGGAGGGAATGTCTGTTGGGGTCCTCCATTCACTTGGAATGTATCCTGTTTCAAGGCTGTGGTTAAAGAGTGCCTAAAGTGATATTAGGTCATGTTTTAGATTGTTCAGGAGGCAACCAGGGATGCTGTCATGATGCACAGAGGTGATGTTCTTGGCTTTAGTGAATGCTGCAAGCACCTGGTACCCTGAAATAGTTGGGGGAAGTATGCTGGAGGGGATTTCTCTTGGGTGAGCTGGGGGAGTGTGGGTGGGTGTAGTTTTAGCTGAATTTATTAGCCAGTAATTTTGTTATGTCACCCTGATCAGTGAAGGTCATATAATCCCCCACCAGTTTGTCACACTACTGTGTGTTACCTTTAATGTTCCAGACATAGCTGAAGAAGGCCTTGTGATTGTCCTTAGCCTGTGAGGCAATGCTGATCACATTGTTGACCTCATTGGACTTAATTAGATCTCTTAGTTTCTTGTTTAGCTGTATAAGAGAGCAGTTGTCTTTAAGGGAGTTGCTCTTCCTAATTTTGGCCATGCATTTTTTTTTCTTTTACTGTATACACTGTTTGATGAAAGATTCAGCCAGCAGGGTTTGGTTTTAGTGTTTGTTTTGGGTTTACTTCTGGTAGGTACAGCAGCCTCTAGGCAGCCATGATTGTATAGGGACTAATTCTGCATAGGTAGATGTGAACTTGGGGTTGGGAGGAGCCTTGAATTTTGACAGTCACTTAATAGGATGCAGTTTGCCTTAGAATAGTTCCTACCTGTTACTGGTTTAGCTGGGTTTTCCATGTTGATTTTTACCTCAAATGAGATAGCTTTCCCATGCTGGTGAGTATCAGATCCGGTATGTCTAATCCTCTGGTTGGAGTGTGCACTATCTATTCCAGGGTGTTTGTGTTAATAAAGTCCGGGAAGCATTGTACCTGTGAGTATTAGGCAGTGTAAGTTTCCAGTCTATACCAAGGTAGTTAATGTCACCCATGAATAGGGTGTTTGGTTGGATGGTGGGCACATTTAGTAGGTTTAGGTGAGAGTTGTGAGACTCTAAGGGCATAAATGGTGACCTATAGCTAGCCAGGGTATGTTGACGGACCTTATCTATGATGACTTGCAAGTGGATGACCCTCATGGTATCATTCTGCTTAACCAACCTGGAGGTATGTTTGTTGCTAACATAGATCAAAACACCTCCACCTTTTGCTCAAGTCTATGCTGTTGTTGGTCTAAATGAATGGAAAGCACTGTTGCCTTCCACTGCCAGAGTCCTTTCTATGGCTTTAAACCAAATCTTCATCAAAATACAGATGTCTATATTCTCCAGAGGGAGAAGGGTTTGAAGGGTGATGAGTTTTTTGCCTAGGCTCCTAAAATTGAGCAGTAACACCTTAAGATTGCTTGGAGACTTTTTCTCTATGTTAGTAGTTTTGTCTTTTTGACATTGCATTAAAAAGTCTCTATAGGGGTGGTAAAGTTACATCCAATATCCGAAAGCCTAGGGGGGATAGTTGCAGCCTATCCTTGGCAAAGCAATATGGTCTGTTCACCATGTCCTCACATGCTGATATATATTGGATCTCCTTGGTAGGACACCAGAAACTAAGCCAATTGTTAAAATCAATTATTATCTGTTCATACTGTGGCATCATCATTGGTGAAAGTAGAATGCTGCTGAACATAAGGCTTATACCTGTCTCCAACACATATTCTGAGATCCATTATGTCTCTTTCCATATATTTCAATGAAGTTCATCTCTGGTCATTTACATTTACATATACTTTGACAGAATCATGTTTGTACTTCGGAGGAGAAAATATACTAGATCTCATCATCACGAACATGGGGACAAAATGCTCCACACCGGAAGTATATCCCTCATTGGTGAGATCAGATCATAAACTAATCTCACTAGAAATCCACATCCCGCCCCCACCCCAAACAAAAAAGACCACAGTGAAGAACTTCTCTAAAGCAAACTTCACACTACTCAAGACAGGTGTGGTATCCTTCAAGGCCCCCGAGCCAATGGAAACCACAACCCAAGCTGCGGAAGCCCTTACAAATGCCTTCTATGAACACCTCCAGGACTGCATGGATCAGGCAATCCCAAATAAAACCAAGACTCTTTCCACCAAGGGCAAACGTCCAGTCTGGTGGACCACAGCCATAAACAAACTTTACAATAAGAGGAGAAAGCTATTACATGATAGAGCAAAATCCCAAAAAGGGAAGGCATCTTTGATCAGCACTAGCAAGAAACTACGATCCCTCATAAAATCATCCAAGGCCAACTTTGAGAGAAAAATTGCCATAGATTCAAAAGACAATCATAAGGCCTTCTTCAGCTATGTCAGAAACCTGGGTGGAAACTCCCAGATATGCTCAGAATTAGTCCAAAATGATACAAAAATCACTGAACCCACAGACATTGCCAACATACTGGCAGACAGGTTCAGCGCAAACTTCACCCCTTTCTCACCCCCCCAAAAGGAGAGATAACTATCCCAACTGAGAGTAGCCTCCCAGACATCTCAAATGCGCAGGTGAAAGCTGCTCTCTCTAAAGCTAAAAACACAGCATCAATGGGACCGGATGGGGTCCCCGGCTGTGTGCTACATGAACTCAATGAAGAACTAAACCCGCACATAAGGCAGCTGTTTAATCTTAGCCTCACCACAGGATATGTGCCCAAGGAGTGGCGCACGGCAACTGTGGTCCCACTCCACAAAGGCGGTGCCTCTACGGACCCTGGTAATTACCGCCCCATAAGCTTAACAAGCCTGGTCTGCAAAGCTATGGAGAGGATCATAATGGAACTCATAAACAAGGACATAGGGGACTTGCAGACCTTGGACCCAACCCAGTTTGGCTTTGTCAAGGGCAGATCTTGCCTTTTGAACTTGGTTGACTTCTTCGAAACAGTCACCAAGGCCATTGATAAGGGAAAGGCAGTCCATACAGCCTACCTTGACCTTGCAAAGGCTTTCGACACAATACCCCACTCGGGTATTATAGAGAAACTTACCAGCTTAAATGTAAACCCATATGTCACAAGATGGGTTGCAAACTGGCTAAAGGACAGAACCCACAGGGTTAGAGTTGCTGGAGCCATGTCAGACTCCAAGCCGGTTACAAGTGGAGTCCCACAGGGCTCAGTCCTTGGCCCCCTATTGTTCGGCATCTACTTCTCAGAAGTACAGGCAAACATAGGAGGACTATGGCTGACAAAGTTTGCGGATGACTGCAAACTGGGTGCCATAGTGGATAGTACATCGGACACAGACATCCTTCAGAGGGGTCTTACGGAAACTGATAGCTGGTGCCAAAGCCATGGCCTGAAGTTAAACACAAAAAAGTGTATAGTCATACTTTTTTGTTTGCTACCATATACGTGGCAACCCACTAAGCACAGAAGAGGTTATCAGGGACCTGGGGACCCAGGTTGACAGTGGCCTCTCGTTTGACGCTCACATTGCTAAAGTGGTTCGAAAGACCTTCTACATTGCCCACCTGATTATGAAGGGATTCACATCCAGATCAAGTGAGGTCATTGTTCCCCTGTACTCTTCACTTATCAGACCAATGATCGAGTACAATGCCCCATTCGGGATGTATCTCACCCGACACCTGCAGCAATTGGAGAGACCCCAAAAGTTCCTCACCAAAAGGATAAAGGGACTCCAAAACCTGTCATATGCTGCCAGACTGAAGAAACTCCAACTCTATTCAGTTGCATACCGTCTGCTCAGAGGTGACCTGTGCCTGACATACAAGGCCATGACCAACCCGGAATTAATGGACATGCTCCACCTCAAAAATCCAAATCCACCAAAACCACTAGAGCAAGAGACTTAAACCTTAGCACGGATATAAATAGGACATGCTGGAGGGATAGATTTATCACCCAGAGACTCCCCATGCTGTGGAATAAAATCCCGGTCCATGTGAGGCAGAGCACTTCGCTGGCTCTGTTCAAGAGAAATCTTGACCGGTGGATGGGAGATCGTAGGTTTACCCCGGGAATCATCTCTGTGTCACTACTGGACAGAGGCACAACAAACTAATGGGCACAGTATTTCTAACATAAGGGGCGGCGTAAGCCACATAACTTTGGGCTAGGCTTATAAATGCCCTAGGGCAGTTAGCCTAGTATAAACCTATGAACCTATGAACTTATGATTGCATGCATGATATTACAAATCCTGGCTCCAGATAGGCAACTAACCATTATCTTCTCCTTGTCTTACCTGGTTAGTGGGGCATCTGTGTGTTGCACAATGGAGTTCTCAGTGACAAGAGTATTAGTTAAAATATATGCTTGCCTTATGGGCTTTGGTCCTGGGGGATCATTGGGTCTATGCTTATATGATATGTTTGGTGTAGCTTTTGGTGTGTGTTTTAGTGATTACTGAAGAGCAGTGCTGCTGTTAAGTAGCTTTGAACATCTTTCAGATTTGGGAAGGTTTCTTTTAAACATCTCGGCATAAGACAATCTGTGTGTGTGTGTGTGTGTGTGTGTCTGTGTGTGTGTGTGTGTGTGTGTGTGTGTGTGTGTGTGTGTGTGTGTGTGTGTGTGTGTGTGTGTGTGTGTGTGTGTGTGTGTGTGTGTGCGTGTGCGTGTGCGCGTGTGTGTGTGTGTGTGTGTGTGTGTGTGTGTGTGTGTGTGTGTGTGTTTGTCTGTTATGTAAAAAGGATTTAGTGTGGGTATTCTTGACAACCATGTTTGTATGCAAGATTTTTGTCTCCAAGGAAATTGGTATTTACATCTTATGTATACTGTGTTATTTTCATTAATGATTAACTGTTTTTCTGAGTATGTGAGACAATTTCTTCATTGCCTTAGGATGCCCAAATCTACAAAGATAGCCACAGGGACATTAGCAAATTAAATATCCATATTCTCCTGTCCTGTAATAGGGTGGGCTGTTTAGGATTAAAGATTGGGTTTTAACAGGGGTCTCTTTGGGTAGTTTCTGGGGTTAAGGGCATGATGCTATACAGTGCTAGGATATGATAGGGATATTATATACTAATTCTGGTTTCTGGGGTTAAGGGCAAGATGTATAGTGCTAGGATATGGCCGTGCTTATTCAATGTGCAAGCTAGCTCCAAGCTTAATTCCATGAAATGCCACTTTTTAACAGGTTTCAGACCTAATCCTAACTTTATATGGAAACTTTACTGTCTAGGCATTTGCTATTATACAAGACACTGCTAACCACCACTGTGTGGTGGGCAGCTCTGCTCAAATTCTCTTAATTTATAGCAGAGAAAAAAAGCTTGAAAACTGACTCATATGCCCTCTAGTCAATAAATAACCAAACCAAGGGTTGGGAGGGTGGCCTAATGGTTAAGGTGTTTGCCTTACAAACACAAGGTGCAGGGTTTGAGTCTCACAAGGGATAATTGGCTAGGCTTAAAATGACTCGCAAGGGAAGTTAACCTAGTACTAATCTATGAACCTATGAACCTATAAACTTTGAGCTCTCTGGAGTACTTTCCAACTCAGAGAGACCAGGTAAACACCTTCTGCCACAAGATGGATGATCCTGGAATTTCTTAATGTAAAAGCACTGCCAAAGTAAGTCTCAAGTGCATATTAAACAAACAACTAAGTCCATAGCTAATTCACCCTTCTGCAAGGAAGCTATCTGGAGGAAAAGAGAACTAGAAAAAGGGATGTCTGCTTCAAGGATACTTCCCCAGTTCCACAATGCCACAACATGTGGAGGAGCATATATGGTTTCACATGTTACAAATGACAGAAAAAACATTATGACATTATGCAGGAGGAACATGCCTCCATCATCCTCTATTACCCTTCCCAGTTCCTTATAGTTTACCCGTCTGTAGTCCCATATGTACCTCTTAGCCTATGGGCCCCCTTATGTGCACCTTAGAATAACTCATACTGAGGCATGATCAAAGTTTAACAGTACATCCACTTTTCCTGCTCTTCCTGCTTTGTTTACTACTAAGTCTAGGATCCACTCATTCCTGGTGTATCCCCGCACAAGTTAACTCAGTCTTCCTAATCCAGAGCTTCTGTTATATCATTGCCCTCTCAGTCTTGGATCCAGCAGTGGCATTGCTTGCTTTTGGTAAAGTCTAGTCCTGCATAATTACCAACTTTCTTTTACTTTTTCATGCCATTACTCTGTACATCAGTCATTCATCTTCCTTTCTCTTTATATCTGAAATCAAGTCCAACTAATGTAATCAATACAAAACTCCTTAATCAACACATACAAACAGTGCTGGAAAGAGGTAAATAGAGGTAGAAACAGAACATCATCTCATAAAATACAACATATGTTTTCTCCTCAATCCTCCTGTTGGAATTCAGCAACCTACTGAGAGCTCAGCTGACCACAGCAAGCATACCCCAGCTTTAGAAACACCCCCATACATTCCCCAATTGTTTTTCAATTGACATAGTGCCAGTTCTCAAAAAAAAAAATAATAAATACAATTTGACAGTCCTCCAGGATCAGATGTCATCTTCTTGGGTTATCTACTACTGCAGGGATTACATCGCAACACCCTCCAGCATATATGCAATCCAGGTATAACACAAAACATCATGCCATGGAAACTTGATTTAATAATGCCAATAATGCCAATAATAATACCAAAACAACCCATCTCCAAGAATTATTCATATCCAATTAAAATATATATTAGACTACAAACTTCTTTCTAACAGACAACATGGATTTTATTCTGTTTGGAGCACCTCAACAGCTCTATGGACCCTGAATGATGATACCCTACAAGGACTGGACAAAGGACAATTTAAAGGTAGCATCTTTATCAGCCAGACAATGGCATCCAATCTAATACTGCACAATCTACTTCTACACCATCTACTTGATATAGGTATTAGCCCAGATGCTCTATGTCTGTTACAAAGCTATCTGACTAATCAACACTTCCATGTTGAAATTCCTTCCTCTCTGTCTCACTACTAACCAGTCTAAAGCAAGATGTTCCATAATGGCCAATTCTTCACCCTCTCCTTTTCTCCTTAATTAGCAACAAACTGCCCCTGGATCTTTCTCCCACTCTTACTGTGGGGCCATTGTACTGTACTACCCAAATAAATCCTTCACAGCTTTGCAAAAATAACTTCAGTCAGACTTCCTCCAGCTAAATTACTGTCTCAGTAACAATAATCATATACTCAGTTCATACAAAACAAAAACCATGCTCTTTAGAACAAAGAAAATACTAAACAAAGCTGCCTCCACACTATAAATAACTGACCACAATAATGCCACTATTGATACACTAAACTCATTTAAATACTTGGGACTCTGGTTAGATCCATACCTCTCAACCTCTTAGAGTAAGAAATCTGGACAAAGACATAAATAATAAGGAACAAAGGTTGAAAAATAGGGACAATTTTTAAATACTGCTCTTACAGACTTTCAGAGTCGATAAAATAACAGGTTTTGCATTAACGTGAATTTAAATCCTCAATGATTTGCCAGTGATTTAAGAAACTGCAATTTTATGAGAAATAGACAAAAAATATGAGGTCAAAATATAATCAATTGAGAGGTATGATTAGATCCTTCTATCAGCTTATCCTTAATGCTTACAAAAAACAAAGAAAATAAGCCCTCTACTTTTCTGAGCTATCAAAATCACTCCATTCCTCTCAAAACCTCCAGAATCACAATAGGAAAAGGCATTTTACTATCCAAACTGTGCTGCTTTCCCTTAATATTATATGCCTCAGAATAAAATTACACTCTCAGTTTAACATTCACCAATAAAATATTTATGCTTACAACACACACTAGCCAAAAGAAGAACACCATTGGAAAACTTGGAAAACACAACAAAAAGCTAACAAAGGGCAGACTTCCTTCATGGCAGAAGTTAACTATACAGATGACAGGCAATGCCCAAATTCAAGACAGTTTAGACTACTTAGTGAAAGGCAGTTAAGCAATAATCTACAAATGGGTATGGTAATGTTGGGATTATCCACCACTGGCACAATCTGATCACAACGACAAAGCTAGTATGCCAGCCAGGGGTAAACCAGCATTAGCCATACACTGGAGTGAATTATTGCTATTATTCAGCTTCTATTTAAAAAAGAAAAAGACATTACTTAACTTTTTAAATCACAGTATTATACATGCAAAATTTTCTGTAGATTAGCCTTTTTTCCTCCATCTTCCATGACAGAGATTGCTTCCTGGTGTACTTTGCATACATTAGACATTTATGTGCCAATTATTGATTGACACACTGCATCAGATGCACTTTGTCCCCTCCCTTTTTATTTTTTAGGCTTCGGGAGTGTATATGTCTCCTAATGTTTCTGTAAGGATGTTTGTGAACTTCTTACATCCCAGCAATGATTTACAGGTATTTTTTTAAAGATTAGGTGAGTGTTTTTTGTTGAGTTAGACTTGTTTGTCTTTCACCCTGCTGACATAGAATAGCAGAGAACATAGTAGTTGTGGCTTTTCTTCTAATAGTTACACCTGCCAATACTCATTTCAGAGGGTAATGTTGTATTTTCAGTGGGCACACTGATTGTTCTGTTCAGTCAACGTGCATGTTTTTGTAAATAAATTGCTATTCATTATATACTGGTGTAGGTTTCTGTTATGGTCTGATGCAAATCTTGAAATTTTGTTGTATCCTAATTCAAGCTTGCTCGTTAATGAAGACTTTAGGTTAGTGAGCATGCTTCCTGAGCAAAATAATGAAGGAAGTAAGCACATTGCTCATTTAATGTCCAGATATTTGACCTGATATCTGCTCTAGTGAGAATGAATGGCTTGACTCTTTGAAGACAGCTTATTTATTTATTTATTTATTTATTTATTTATTGCATTTATTTATTTATTTTGGCAAGATAGAATTTTCTTGGAATTTAAGCTTGAGCTAGTTATGAACTGGTTATCAATAATAATTCCTAGAAGTTATGGAGTCTACTGCCAAATTTATGCTGCATGGAAAAAGCATTCAGAGCATAAAGACCATTCAGCATAAAGAGCATTAAAGGAATTCTGTGAAGTAGAACTGAGTAATGGGTCATCTACAGGATGACATCAGAAAATAAAGAACATGGTCTTTGTATTTCTAGTATTAATGTGCAGTCCCACTGCCGAAAGCCATGACTGCAAAGAGATGAAGCTGTATCATAGCTTAATATTAACTAGAATTAAAGTAGCATCAACAAGAAGGGTTGCATCAGTTATGTAGCTTGGCAGTTATATGGTCACCTGTCCTTATCATTGACAGTGGTGGCTGGTGACTTCAAATCAAAGGGAGGCTGCAGGGGATAGCTGAATGGGTGGGGTCAATAGGAAGAGGTGGGCCAACTAGAAAGGGGAGGAGCTATGCTCAAAACCACAAAAACTAACTTTAATTAAATATGCTGCCCTGGGTGCCAAACCCTCATTATGAGAGTCCAATCAAGACAAATGAAGTGTAAAAGAATAAAAATATTTAAATGCATTGGCTGCATGACAGCTTACTTAATATCTAGATGGTAGCAAAAATGTTGTGAGGCATGAAAAAATGAATTACTTTTTAAATACATTACGGGAATGCCAGTCAAAATCAAGTATAAGAAAAACAAGGAGCACTCAACTCAAACTACTTCTCCTTGCACTGCAGTTTTACTTAAAGCACCTTGCACTGCAGTTCTAATTATAATTTATATTCAACTTTATTAAAGCACCAAGTAACATGCTGAAAGTAGCAATCTCTGTGATGCCCCCACTTGTAAAAATGTTTCTTATCCAAAACAGACCTGCTGCCTGACATAACTATCTACTTGTTTCATAGGGAAAACACGATCAAAGTAAAAATGAAAAGCAAACAAGAAACAAGCTCAAGATACATTGCTTAAATTATTACTGTACAGGTTATGGACCACACATGAATGGCATTCTGTTTAGATTACTGGTAAAGCCCTCAGAGATCACTAGAAGTCTCCAACAAGTGTAATGAGCTTCTTAAAATAATGTAATCCTGTCCTTTACTACAAATACTGTCATATGCATTTCAATATCCAATGTTTATACATTATCTAGTTAAGTATTCTCTGCATGGCAACAACAGAAAGGCTTCAATGTTGGCAATTCTTTAACAGTATGCTTATTAAAGCTTACTTGCATGTTATGATCTCAGACAAGCTTACTTGATGGTCATTAAAGCATTGCTACTTAAAACACAGAGCAACAGGCACTTTGAGTAATAAGCATAAATCAACAGTACAAAAATTACAGAAACCAGACCATTCTGCAAAATCGAACAGATGAAAAGCCACTGTAGTACTTGTGTCTACCTTGTATGGTGGAATACGCTGCACATTTACACTGCATAACTGATCCTTGCTTTGCTTGGACACATCTAGACTCAACAGTATGCTTATTAAAGCTTACTTGCATGTTATGATCTCAGACAAGCTTACTTGATGGTCATTAAAGCATTGCTACTTAAAACACAGAGCAACAGGCACTTTGAGTAATAAGCATAAATCAACAGTACAAAAATGACAGAAACCAGACCATTCTGCAAAATCGAACAGATGAAAAGCCACTGTAGTACTTGTGTCTATCTTGTATGGGGGAATACGCTGCACAATTACACTGCATAACTGATCCTTGCTTTGCTTGGACACATCTAGAGTCACTACATGGGGGAATGGGGTGCAACAAGTATGTCACAATTTGAAATGTCTCTGGCTGATGTTGATTGGCCCTAACACATTTGTCATACCTCTCACCCTCAGGGCAAGAAATCTGGGCAAAGCCATACATAGAAGTGGGACAAAGGCCCAAAAATAAGGACAATTTTTAAATATTGTTCTTATAAACTTAGAAAAATAATAGAATAGGTCTTGCATTACTACGAATTTTTTGAAGGATATGAAATCTGAAACTCAAAAGCCTGTCATTATTTTCTAACTTCAGTCTTTAATGATTTACCACTAATTTGCCAAAAAAACACAATTTTATGAAAAATGAACCAAAAATGTGATGCAACAATATAAAATAGCCACACAATACAGCTGGGAACCTGTCAAAGAAAGGGCACTTTAATATTAGTACAATAGTAATGCTAACTTGAGCAGTTGACAAAATAAGAGTCTACATGCATTTCTGAAATAAAAGTAATCTATAACTCTGATTATTACAGTTATTTCTTAATTGTAAACCCTCCATGTTTTCTTCCAAAATTGCTATTTTGCAGAGGGATTATTAGGGGAAGAGCAACATTTTGAGCCAAATTCAGGGACGGTTGAGAGGTTTGGCTATGCCTAATTCTATAAAGCAATTTGCATGTACCTCTCAACCTGTTAATGTAATAAATCTGGACAAGGCCAAATATATTGGGGGAACATATAAACAGTACTAAAAATTGCCCTTGTATAAACTGGGACAGTTGATAGAACAGGTCTTACTTTTAGGGTTGCCAGCTGTCCGGTTTTTGACCGAACTGTCCGGTTTTCAGACAAATTGTCCAGTTAAAAAATTTAAACTCATGAAGTCCGGGTTTTATTTGTGCCGCCAGAGGAGAGGAGAAAGTAAATGTATCCAGCTCGAACGGGAGCGGTACGATACACTACTAGCTACTACACAACAATGAAATGCTTTTAACTTCAGTATTCCTGGTAGCTACATAGTTTAGACAGTACATACATTAACTTAAGTGGCAGTGATGTAATACAAATGGACAAATTTTATTTTCTGCTATACGGATTGTAGAGATATCACTGGAAGGCAGTACTCCACGGTGGGAAAACGGTATTTTTTTTAGCTATCATTATCCTACCAACTACCAAGCAGTGACAAAAGAAATCTTATAGCAAGATTTAAAATGCTTAAGCACTCTGCCAACATTGCCCAGTGTTGCATTGTAGTACACTCAGACTGATTTTAGAACTTCACCATGCAGTGTAATACTGCTAGCAATTAACACGTCCTGATTTGTATTATCCTCATCTACTATGTTGAACCGTATTCCATGAAACAAATTGTGCATCTTGCTTTTTGGGCACTTGCAGTTACCCAACATTATTTTGCTTTTACTTAATTCTGTCGCAAGGGACCACATTGAAAAATAAAACTATCTCTTTGCCATGTTCAGAAAATGGCAAGTGTGCTAGCTGCATGTGATTTCTTTTCCTACTTGCATCTTTCTTAGATCTAGAGGCTTGAGTCATCTTTCATTCAGTCTTATTGCCATTTTACAACTGCATAGCGGCGGTCCAGTCTGCATCTTCGTAAACTTGTATTAGAGCGCATTGTTGTAGGAAGTTACCTGTTTTAACCCGCAACTTTGGCGATATAGAAAAACATTAATGAAACTCTTTAAAGTATGTGTGCTTTTCTGAGATTATGACGTATACTTTGAAAGTAACATAAAACATGTCACCTGTTAGAAATCCATTCATCCACAACCCCTTTATCCCATTTTTTGCATATGTGACATGTAAAGAAAAAGAGTGGGAGGTCAGTCGGACCCAGTACAAGATCTTAAGTACTAGCATCTGAAATATCACACTAGGGGCAGTAACACTTGGCACAATTGACCCGCACCCAATACAGGCGCAGCCAAGGACTGAAACTTCCTAATCCGAAGTACGAAACGGAAAATATGTTACATCTTAACAACTGAGTACCTGTCCCACGCCCCAGTACAAACAGTATTTGACAGAACTTTCAAAATGCAAGGGAATGTTAAGATCATCATTTCTGAATGAGCAGTAAAGTGATGTTATTGACTTAAATGGTCTTATGGGGTAAATCAAAACTTACAATTTTTTAATAGCAAAGATAACTGCTTACATTTTTTTTGGATTTTTTTAATCAGATTTACCACCATGTGCACAGGCTGCTAGCTCTTGACCTTTTATCTCCATGGATCATCCATAATTAGGTTTAGGAACATACAAAATAAATAACTGGAGAAAAATGCACCATATTGACACTTTTCATCAATACTGGTACTTACATCTGCAGCAGCCTAGCAGTGCAATTACTGCCGCCTGTGTTCTTTTCTCCCCTTTAAGTACAGCTTAAGTCATCAAAGTGGGTGGTCCCATCAGCTGATGTCACTGTGATGTCACAAAATAGGTGGGGCATGGGCGGGAGAGGGGGGTGGGAATGGGTGGAGTTATGTGTGGTGCGAGGGGCGTGACTTTAGTCCAGTTTTAGCCGCAAAGAAACCTGGCAACCCTACTTACTTTAGCATGCATTTTTCTGTAGGTTATGAAGTCTGAAACTAGTGTGTCATTATTTAGTGACTTAATTCCTAAATGATTTGCCAGAAAACAACAAATTTTATGAGGAACAAACCAAAAATAAGAAGCAAAAAACCTATTCATTCTTTGAAAATCTGGACAGTTGGGAGGTATATTTCAGCTGGGGCTGTCTAAGTTTGCCGCCCTTCCCCCTCACAAAACCAGGGTCGAATGGAGCCTCCCCCTGCAGCCATTCCAATGATTCATTACTTTGCTATTTCACTCCATTTACCATAAACACTAATGTGCATACTGATTTACTTCTATGATGATTTGAACTTCATTTGAAAGTTTTATTTTGCATTTTACAGCACAAACACTAAGACATCTGCTAAACAAACTTGGCATTAAAACTTTTCTGCCCTTGAAACTCTCATTGAAACAACATTAAAACCCACATTCAAAGAAAATACATTTTACCTGTGACAGATAAAAATTAATTTTGGGCTGTTTTCAAATCATAGGCCCCTTGCATATGAAACATACATGTGCTCTTTGATACACCTTCCTATTGCTTTGAACATTTTTCCAGTAAACAATGAAACAAAACTGCCCAATTCAGAACATTTCCATCATAAAAGTCTACTCAAACTTCTACAGTCCACTATTATCAGTAAATATGCACAATTCTACAGTCCACCATTATCAGTAAATATGCACAATCTCTGAAGTAGTAAAAAAGTCATCTTAATAATTCCACGTTAAATAAATCTGTAATGAAGAGGTTGCTGCTAGCAGTCACCTTTATATTTCATGGTTTCATCGAACAATAAAGTGTCTGATACCCCTGAGGAATAAATTGCCTAAATTACATTAAAAATAAGCTAGTAATATTGCAATAGGAAATGGATGGCAAACTGATAACAGGCTCATAATTAGTATCCTAACTTTCAGTACGGCAGCATTCACCCCTTATGGGAGTAGAACCAACAACCTTCTGCATCAAAAGCAAGTACACAGCCTGTTGTGCTATTAGCACTAAACTTCTCTTCCCCTCCAGCTCTCAGCTCCTTGTAAAATCTACTCAATACTCAACTGCATCTCAACTTCGCAGCACAAGAAGTCTGGAAAAAGCCAAATTTATTGGGGTGGGTCAAACATTGCTTGTATAATCTTGGAAAGCTGCTAGAATAAAATGCTGTGTTACCACCATACATTTTACTGCCAAAGTCCCTGTGCAAAAAAGAGTCAGAACAACATACCACTATGCCAAATCACCTGCTTTGTGAAAGAAAAATGCTGTGTTACAACTGTACATTTTACAGATAAGGTCCCTGTGCAAAACAGTCAAGAGCAACATACCACTATGCCAAATCAGCTGTTTTGTAAACGAGAGGAAGACTGAAACTTAAATGGCTATCATTTAATGAATTCAATTCTCACCATAGCTGTCAACCTCTTAGCACAAAACACCTGGACAAACCCAGTAATGAGGGAATACAGCCCTCAAACATATTCAGTGAATTCAGTTCTTGCCATAGCTGTCAACCTTAGCACAAAAAACCTGGACAAAGCCACTAACAGGGTATTACAGTCCCAAAAATAAGGAAAATTTTCAAATAGTCATCTTATAAACTTAAAAAATTGCTATAATAAAAGGTTGTGTTACTATATATTATTGCTAGAATAAAAAGTTGTTTTACCATGTATTTTCTGAAGACTATGAAGTCTGAAATTCAAATGCCTGTCAATTTTACTTCTGATGGAACAAAAACAATTTTCAGCAGAGGCCCAGGGAGAAATACTGTAGACACGTCTTTGTAAAATGGCAGGACACCAGAGCAAATCCACACAAACACAGAGATAAGATGCAGACTCCACAAAGAAGGCACCCCAGCCAAGAATCAAACCACAAATCCTGTAGCTATGAGGCAACAATACTGCCACTGCACCATCAAATATGGAAGAAATTAAACATTCAGAAACCTGAAGTCTGAAATTCAAATGCCTGTCAATTTTATTTAACATTTGTTAATCAGGACAGTCTGACTTGGAACAAAAAAACAATTTTCAGCAGAGGCCCAGGAAGAAATAATGCAGACATGTTTTTGTAACATGGGAGGACACAAAAGCAAACCCACACAAACACAGGGAGAAGATAACAGACCCCACAAAGAAGGAACCCCAGCCAAGAATCAAACCTGAGAACCTACAGCTGTGAGGCAACAATGCTACCACTGCACCATCAAATAAAAGCAAGCCCACACAAACACAGGGAGAAGATAACAGACCCCACAAAGAAGGAACCCCAGCCAAGAATCAAACCTGAGAACCTGCAGCTGTGAGGCAACAATGCTACTACTACACCATCAAATATCAAGCATTACAACATTTACAAACCACAGATATTATGAGGAACAGATCAGATCAAATATGAGGCAAACATCTGCAATTTTTTTACAAATGGTGGTGGGTAGGGAACTCAAGTCTTTAACACCTGCATACAGGGTACAGGGTTCAAGCCTGAGGTATTCCCTACCACACCACCATGAGCACCTGGGGCATTTTCACACACACACACACACACACCCCTCAGTAAACATAGCATAAAGCACCATACTTTCAAACACAAACTTCATATAGTAAAAAGCACACACTTCAGTAAACATAGCATAAAGCACCATACTTTCTCACACACACCTCCATCTATTCAAATAGTAAACATAGCATAAAGCACCATACTTTCAGTCACACACACCTCCATCTATTCAAACAGTAAACATAGCATAAAGCACCATACTTTCAAACACAAACTTCATATAGTAAAAAGCACTATACTTTCAAACACACTTACCTGTCCCGGCTGTCCATAATATCCCAAACACTGCCCGCGCAATAATCCAAGACCCGCGAGATTCCCGAGATCCAAACCCCTTCCCGATGAGACTACTGCAGCAATTCCTGACTGCAACACCAGCAGTCCGGCCCCAACGCATTTTCCCAGTGAGTCTGTGCACTTTAAAATGCACAGATGTCTCCTCATGTCCCCCTGTTGGGACTGCCGGACTGCCTGGAGCATGCGCATAGACTCGCAGTAGTCTGGACTACTGCGCATGCGCAAACCCCGCAAATTTTTAAAAACTTTTTTTTTCTTTTTTCTTTTAATTTGTTTTTAATTCTTTTTGTTGAGGGGGCTGCAGTCCGGCAGTCCAATAGCATGGGCCACCCCTGATCATTGATAATGAATCAGCATAACAGAGATCTTAGTGCTATGCTGTGAGGAACTCCTTGCATCACTACAGGTGAGGTACGTTTGTACTATTTCACCTTAAGGGCTGATACCTATTTTCTAAGTAACAAGCATACTGTGGCACTGAGAACAGACACATTAGAGAATTCTGGCATCTTGAATGTTACAATAGTTAAGATCTTCTGCCAAGTATCAATGGAATTCAGGAGGCATGACACCTGTTTTAATAAATCTGAATCAAATACTTTTTGGCAGTTTCTGCAAGTAACTTTTCACTTAAAAAAATCTGTCGAAAGAATTTTAGTTTAGCAGAAGTCAGTTGTTCCAACTCTGTCTCACTTACTCACTTCCTTGGAAGAAGTACAAATCAGACAGCATCCCTTTTGGATGGAATACAGTAGTCTGCATAGTGAGAAGCAACAACCAAAGACTGGCCTTCCCTGGACACATGTGTATACAGACTGCCATGACAACCAAAGACTGGCCTTCCCTGGACACATGTATACAGACTGCCATAACAACCAAAAACTGGCCTTCCCTGGACACATGTATACAGACTGCCATAACAACCAAAGACTGGCCTTCGCTGGACATGTGCATGCAGACTACCATGACAACCAAAGACTGGCCTTCCCTGGACACACGTGTGTATACAGACTGCCATAACAACCAAAGACTGGCCTTAACTGGACACATGTATACAGACTACCATAACAACCAAAGACTGGCCTTCCCTGGACACATGTATACAGACTGCCATAACAACCAAAGACTAGCCTTCTCTGGACACGTATATACAGACTGCCATAACAACCAAAGACTGACCTTCCCTGGATACACGTGTGTATATAGACTGCCATAACAACCAAAGACTGGCCTTCCCTGGACACATGTATACAGACTGCTATAACAGCCAATGACTGGCCTTCCCAGGACACATGTGTATACAGACTGCCATAACAACCAAAGACTGGTCTTCCTGGACATGTGTGTTTACAGACTGCCATAACAACCAAAGACAGGCCTTCCCTGGACACGTGTATACAGACTGCCATAACAACCAAAGATTGGCCTTCTGTGGACACGTGTATACAGACTGCCATAACAACCAAAGACTGGCCTTCCCTGGACACGTGTATACAAACTGCTGTGATAACCAAAGACTGGCCTTCCCTGGACACATGTGTATACAAACTGACATAACAACCAAAGACTGTCCTTCCCTGGACACGTGTATACAGACTGCCATGATAGCCAAAGACTGGCCTTCTCTGGACACACGTGCATACAGACTGCCATGGCAACAAGCTGTATCTCCTCTTCATTACTAATCTTGCAACATTTAGGATTTATTTCGTTACTTTTATTAAATTCTATTGACCTTGTGAAAATATCACTGTGGGTCAGCCTCAGATCCAAAGCATACAGAAGTTTCATTCCATAAACGTTTTACACTGGAACTATGAGGCTCCTTCTCCTGTGCTATCTTTAGTATGATTTCAGTAAACAATCCTTTTTCCCAAAAGTAACTGAAATGTCCCATCTCTACACTACAATGCATTATATTGCATGATGCAGCTCTTAGTCATCAAGGACTGTTAATCTGCATACTCTGAGTACTCCTACCAGCACATCAGTACAGTTTTAACATTACTTGTAAGTAGCTGATGGTGGTGACATAAGAAGTGCAAGAGCTGAATTTCATCATTGGAAATTTTAATAAGAATGAGGTTTCACTTATCCTCAAGCTTACGGGGCACATTATAACCAATATTTTTTCAGGTTTCCTAGTTTGCTGTCTTATGAAACATGTTATGTGGTGTTAAGTCATGTATTTATATGCATCTGTAAGGATGTGTGCGTTTTATGGGGGAACTTAGGGATTTAATTTCGTCTCAGTATTATAAAAATAAATATAAGTCTTGGAACTTAATAAATTACATCCTTTTTATCTAGAAAGGGAATATTAGCAAATGACTGCTGCTAGATAGTGCACACTTAGATGGTTACTATGTGACTCTACACAGGTGGAGCCATCTTTAACACAATTGCTTGCTTGAAGGCAAGTTGATCTGTCTTTAGGATCAGGTTTGTTTTATTTGTTATTCTTATCAGAATCATGGTTTCAAAGCATGACAGTGTCATTAGAAGTTTGTGAATAGTCAAAACATCTTCTAGCAGTATCACTCCTCTGTGTCACATGAGCAAGAGTCCTACACTGTCTTTGGTGTACAAAAGTAAAGTGTCATTTGTTGTGAAAGAAATGAAGCACTTATGCATGCAAAATAATTTGGGAGGCACCAGTTTATCGTCATCAACAGTGTCAGTGGTGCAATATATACCACACTCATCTTTGGTGCAAAAGGCTGTGAGTTCTATTCCTACTCCATGTAAATCAGTTGCTAACAATGCCCTACAGCATAAGGGAGGTGTGGCACTCATGAGTATGTCATTCACTGGGTGACATGTCAAACGGAGGCCCCATCTGCTTGAGTTGGTGGCAGCTCAAGTGGATAAATATATAAGATCCCATGGCACCTACTGAAAGGAGTAGTTATACACAAAAATAAATCTTATTTACATACTTATAAATATTTAAAAATGTACAAATATAAAGATATACAAATCTAGTTAAACATATTCATAATTTCCTTTACGCTCATACTAAATTTAAATCCCTGCTTTGTTTTGTTTGTTTTCCATGACCAATATCTGATTTTACTTAATATTGTTATTAAAATCCATTTATCATTAAAAATAATTTCATTTATTCTTTTATTCCATACAAACAATATGACATACAATAACTTTTTATCTATTTTTAACATATAATTCAGCAGAACGGCAGTTCTAAAACTCCAATAAACAAACAAAAAGAACGCCTTGGACCATGGTCTTCTCCTCTATAGTATCAACACCAAAATCACAGAGCGCTCTGTGATTTTGGTGTTGATACTATGGAGGAGAAGACCGTGGTCCAAGGCGTTCTTTTTGTTTGTTTATTTTTAACATATTCTTTACTTCATTTTTATAATATCTGTATTTAATCATATCTATGTTTATTTTATCCCTTTATTTCATATAATTGAAAAAAATCTTCTTTATATAGTTTTTCCCATAACTTTTTTACTCTTTTACATTTCAAAATCACGTGTTCCATAGTTTCTTCTTCTTGACAATGTAATCATATTCTATCACTTTTCTTTTCATAAGGCATATTTCCTTTTACTGGTAATTTATCTATTACTAGTCTCCACAAAAAAATCTTGACATTCTACTTTCTGATTACACCATTTCCTTCTTATTTTTATATCTTTATTTTTGCCATCTGTTAGATTTTCCCATGGTTTTTACACAGTAATGTTTTATCATTACATTCTTATGCCATACTTTTCTGTCTTTTTGTATGTCATCAATTTTTATTTTCCACAAAAATATTTTGTCTTGAAAAATTTTATTTCTTCATTTATACACTCTTTTTCTCTTTTCCTCTTTTTTACCATACCCGAAAATTTATCATACTTATATTTATACAGTTTTACGTCTAATCTCTCATCTTTTTCATTTATGCAGTTTAACATGGCACAAATTTAATGAAGTAGCACATACCACCGGGCTAATTAATGCTAAACTCTTTCTTCTTTATAAACATACAAAACTCCTCTTTGCACTGGGTATAATCAAGAACCCATATAAATAAAAAATATATCTGCAATAATTCCTTTTCAAATATAGTTGACAACATAAATATACTTGCTAAGTATGCTATTTTAACATCGGTATTGAATTTATCAAATAAGCTTTTTTTTTAAATGATAATTTAGATGTTCTTCAGAAAAGACTGGCTTATTTTATTTCTTCTGTTGTTTTTATCCCCAATGAATTCTACTTAAATCTTTATTCCCAATGTTTATACCCAACACATTCTTTGTAAAATATATACCTCCTTTCTTTACTACATCTCCTAACCCTTTACTTTTCTCTTAATTTCAAGCCATCGCTATCACCTCTATACACTTATTTGAGCAAATTATTGCTTCTTTTTTCCAAAGTTTGCTTTTTGCAGTAATTATAATGTCATCTGTATATTTTAACATAACTGGAATTCTTAACCCTTTAGGTGTTATATGCCCTGCAGCCTTCATTTTTTTTAAATTTATTTCACATACTATCACTTTCATACAAATATCAGCATAAACTCAAAAACCAGCAGAACCAGCACTCGGACACCAGCCACAAGTCAAGAAGATTTAATTTATTTCTGGTTAAGCACTTTCTTCCCTTGGTAGGGACTTTTTCAGAACAATTAATACAAGAAAAAACAGCCCTTAAATACCCTTAGTACAAATTAATGATGTCATACAATTAATTGATTGAAGAACAATTTGTTAAAGTAATAATTGCACAATAACCTTATTTACAATAACACACAACATCACTACTACCATGTAGTTTAAAATGTGTTTTAAAAAATGTATTAAACCTAAAAATCTATTAAAAAGTTAAAATAATTAATCTATTTATTAAATTACTTTAAAACCTACTGCATTAAAATGTAAAAACTAAGTACAATTTTGCAAAATAATATGACTACAGTCAACATTACTGACATGCCCATTTACCCCGTAATTAGCTTTAATTTCAAGATACAGGCTATATTCGTAGTTTCATTTAAGCCCAGTGGCTCTGTTGCATCTAATTTCAGTTGCCATCTCAATTCCTTAACATCTAAATGCAGTTCAGCTATTTTCCCTTGGGAATCCATTACAGATTGGTCAACAACTGAAAATTTGAAACTATGGTCATTGTACTCTTTAATACTCTTCAATGCATTTTTTAAAACACATTTTAAACTACATTGTAGTAGTGGTGTTGAGACCCCTCGAAATAGCATTTATGAACACATGAATGCAATTGAGAAAATGAACTTGAATAATGCTTTGACCAGACATATTAATTCTTGTCCTACACATGAGTTTAGGTTTCTTGTTATTGAAAAAACTGTTGACAGCATTAGGGGTGGGCCAATGGATTTGAAGTTAGACGAAAAAGAACTGATTTGGCAATTGAAACTGAATGCTCTTGTTCCCCTGGACTTGAATGATTCTGTTTCCATCAGAAGCATTCTTAAAATGAAGGCTCCTACCAGATGAAAAATATATTTATATACTTATATATTTTACATGTTTATATATTTGTTTAATATACTTAATATTGGTGTTTTAGTGTTTATTGTTAAACATTTGTCTTTAATTTTATTGTTTACTAACATATTTTTAAATTAGAGTGTATACAGTTTTACTGCACTAGGTAGGGTCTTTAGCACTTTAAATGGAGGCTTGGTTTATTTAATTAAGAAGTGATGTCATGATTTGAACGCTTATATAAGTTTTGTTGTATTTTTTTGATTTGTCTGATGAAGTTAGCTAATTTCAGTAAATGAAAGCGCTTACTCTAATTTTTGGACTCAGTGTGGTTCTTACTCTGTTTGTGTCTTGACTTGGTTTGTTCATATGTGTTTGAAACTGTTTACATAAATGTGCAAGAGTTACTGACCTTAGGGTTAGGGTGCAGGTTAAGGTAAGTGCATATGTTTTAAAATGTTTACTTTTTTTTTTCCATTAGATGCATGGTTGGGTTACGTGCATATGTGTATTCAGTTGTTTGCTGTTTTTTGGGGAGGGTACAATTAGGGTTAGGGTACATGTGTATGTGTTTGGAAGTGTTTAATGTTTTTTTTTTTTTGGTTGGAACAGCGATTTCTTTCCCTAGGAAAGAATTCGCTGTTCTGTGGTTTCGACATTTTCAGCTTTCGCTGAAAATGTTTTGATGAAACATCGTTCGCTTTTTTCGGCATTCAATGTTTCAGTATAGACCCATTTTATATATATATATATATATATATATATATATATATATATATATATATATATATATATCCCATCTTCCATAATATTTTTCATTTTAATTTCAAATCTCTGTTATATAATTTTCATAAAGATGTTATAATCATTACTATTCAATAATTCTCTTCTGTTTCTCTCACCATCCTATTATCTTCTTCTCTCTCCATCTGCTTCCCTATTTCTCCAGGTCATCTCTGTGCCAGAGTGCTCATGCAAAATGGGTCCCACTCACAACAATGATGAGTACAGGAAGTTCCCTGATGCTCTGGTCAAATTTCCTCTAGTGGTGTATCATGTTTCCCATAAAAAGAAGGTATTACCCTAGTGGGACTAACCCACTCATCAAAGAGTAAGTAAATAAATCTGAGCACATTTTCCGTGTTCAGGCATTTTAAAGGATCACCATTACAGTAGCCATCCCTTCCTCCCTCCAACCTTCCTTTTCCTTATTGTTCTTGTTGCCAGGGTATGTTTCTTTTCACCCTTTTTGTACACAGTTATAAGGATAGCTTTCTTTGTTTCCTATCACACATATTCAGAGCTCTTGTCTTCTTCCTATGGGAAAAAAAGAACTGTGAAGCCTTTGGCACATCTCCTGCCTTTCATAAGGAGCATTTCTCATGCTCCTGGCAGATGAAGTGTCAGCAAAGTGCCAAAGCTTTTGGAAGCTAGCCAGTGCAGGTGAGGTAAACCCACATAGTGTAGTCTACTGCAATAATTGTTCTTTTTGGCGCATCTACTGTATGCTCATTGTTCAGTCTCTGAGACAACTACATGGCAAATAAAAAATAATATGTAATCTCATCTCACACAAAGTCATTCAGATATATGGGGTCCCTTGTTATTGCCTCAAAGGATCTGTATATAGTCTGCCTGTCAATATCACAGAGGGCAATGAAACTTTCTAGTTAAAAGCAAGGTCATAGCCACTAACAGTTGTCAAACTATTTGATTTCTGCCACTGTAAAAAAGCTTTCATAATAAAACAATACCTTGTTGACATATGTGTACTACTTCTAATGGTGATAACAGGAACTCTGACCTTTATAACTATATAAGACTGAAGATGGTAAAGAGTAGACTGTGGGTTCTGCACCACTTGTTTTAATAACACAGAAAGTTTTACTTTACACTTATGCTTTCTGGCGTATCTCATGGCATTTAACTAGGACTTAATGTATCCCTTTCTTGTGACTGTCTCTCTGCCTCATCAGTTCATTTGGTTTGGGTCTTGATAGGAAGGCATTGATGGGGTAATTAAACACAAGGTTTGTGGAGAGAGACTGGCTATTGAATGGTTCACACATCAGCATGGTACATATATATTTCCAAGAAATGCTATAATGCTTGTAGTTCTGTTTACTTTATTTATCTTACCCATAAACCTCTCCACAATTGCATTTGCCAATAGTCATAGTGAAGTTATTCTTCTCTGATGAATGGATACATTACTGGAGAAATGTTTAAACAGGAAACATTTAAAGGGTGACCCACTGTCTGATATGATATATTTGGGGAAGTCAAAACATTCAGTAATTTTTGACTTTGGTGCAACAGTTGTGGCCCTCACCAAGACATGTATTTTACAAAATGAATGGTTGTATGAATGACATAACAGATTTGGCTCAGCCAGAATTATATTGGTTCCGCTGTGAGATACTTACCCATTATTCATCAATTATAACCAGATTATAATCAATATTGTTGACTCACCAAAAGAAATCAATCGTAATATTTGTTCACATAACGTCTAGAATGTTAGACATCTGTTATGGTATGTTAGTGTTTCTGCATTTGCTTCCTTGGTATATTAAACAGCTGGGAAGCTTGCTTTCTATCAAGCCATCCTTGTTTGGAAACCAAATACTTTTACATTACAAGTGCTTTAATTTCTACAGTCTTTATATGCACCTTGCATCTGATGTTTATGGTTATCTTTTGCACTGAAGCAGAGATGATCAGTGGTGTGCCTTAAGAAATGTAGCTTACTGATGATGGAATGATAATGTCAGCAATGAAACATTCACATTTTTAACTTTGTGGGGATAGAATTAGAATGAACTCTGTTAGGTATCATTGACACTAAATGGCTCTATTATCTCTAGTAAGGGATTCTTTTCAGTTTCTTTTTGCACCTCTGCCAAGACTAAAGTGAAAGTAAATAAATAATAATAGACGTAAATAATCTACGAAACAAGTAATAAATATGAGTACTCTGATAACAATATGTTCTGCTGTCATGTTTATATATTTTCGACTAATTCATCATAGTACTTATTGCCTAAATAAATATATATTTATTGAATAACGCATTAGCTGAATGGATTTTTAATCAATGTAACAAACGATAACAAGCATTTGTTACAACCTATTACATGTATACAGCACAAAAGATGATTTTACTTATGTTATCCCTTTATTTAAAGCAGCATTTTCATTCAGTCATTTAACAACAAAGAAAAGTCTAATTACTTCATCTTTTAGACATTGATACCAAGGAATAAATTGTCACTGATTGAAGATATCTGTATGTTCAAATTTGTTTGTGAAACATTTGTTTCTCAGCATACCAGCTATACACAATGTTACTTATTTCACACACAACATACTTTTCACAGCCTGTAGAAACTCGTAAACAACTCAGTCTGTAATACCACACAAGGAAAGAGTAATTGTCTATATATGTTCAGCTGAACTATTAAGACCTTGAAGGAAGAAAGGGATTCTCTTGAACTTTATTTGTTTTGACAAGGGAAAGTTAAACTGAACATTGCTGGGATGAATTCCTGTGTATTCAGCTGTTCTGTTATCTGTGAGAAGAAAATGACTATTTTGCATTTTGCATGTTTTGTGAAGATAGGTTTTACTAAGCCTTGATAAGGAAATTCACAAAGTTATCAAAATAAAATAGACCATCCAAAAGATGTAAACGTATTATATCATGTAGGCACACCTCTGTGTTGTACATGATTCAGGAGATACATTTTACCAGAAATGCAGACTAAATAAAAGGAATGTTGATTTTCCTTAGGAACTAACAACACACCCCAGTGTGTGCCTTTTTCTGTTTGAAGTACAGTACCTTGTTCATCGGACCCTGTTCTGAAACATATAACCACTGACTTACTGTCTTGTGACACCGACTATGCTAAGGTAAAAGAAAGTGTGGAAGTTAAAGTTAAAGCTATGAGCTGAGGTCCTGTGTTAGAGGAGGAATTATATGACTACAACTGGTGTCTTGTATCTTGCAATGTAATATAATTTTGTAAATGAGATACAGAAATGTATTAAATACATCAGTTTCTGAAGCACTTGGGAATAGAAAAAGAGATACAAATGTATATGTGTGTGTGTGTGTGTGTGTGTGTGTGTGTGTGTGTGTGTGTGTGTGTGTGTGTGTGTGTGTGTGTGCGCGCATGCGTGCGTGCGTGCGTGTGTGTGTGTGTGTGTGTGTGTGTGTGTGTGTGTGTGTGTGTGTGTGTGTGTGTGTAACGTGGAGTGCAGTCATGTGTATTGTGCCATTAACATGACAAAGGGACTGTGTGAGAACATTTTCATGGAAACTTAGTCAGGAACCTGAATCCATGATGTATTAGTCACGGTATCAAACTGAATGCAAAGAAATGCATCATCATTCCCTTTGGCACAAACAGTGTCCCTTCACACTATCAAATCAACAACAAAACCCTAAGTACCAATGAAGTGGTAAGGGACCTGGGATCACAGGTCGGCAGCGACCTTAACATTGACCACCATGTATCTACCATTGTAAGGAAAGCTTTCCACATAGCTCACTTGATTAGTAAAGTCATCGCCTCGAGAGCAAAAGAAGTTATAATCCCCTCTATACTCAGCACTTGTCCGGTCCCTAATTAAGTGTAAAGCCCCATTCGGTATGTAGCATACTTAGCTTCTACAGCAATCAGAGAGACCTCAGAGGTTTCTAACAAAGAAGATCAAGGGCCTCCAGCATGTGCCTTACATGGACCGACTAAAATCTCTGTCACTATACTCCGTATCGTATAGACTTTTTAGGGGAGATTTATGCCTGGCCTGCAAAGCAACCCAAGACCCAGACTTAATGAATTTACTGCATATCCATAAATCAAATGGGTCTAGCGTAACCCATTCCAGGGACTTAAATATGACCTGCAATTTAAGTAGGATATGCTGGAGGGACAGATCTATCTCCCAGCGACTGCCACGTCTTTGGAACAGGCTACTGATTCATGTGAAACAGAGCACCTCTATCACTGTTCAAGAGAAACTTGGATGAGTAGATGGGGCACCATAAATTCTTACTGGGGATAATGCCCACAACCCTCCTGGACATGGACAGTCATCACTAAATGCAATCTTGTGTATTGACTAGTACCTTTGCAGTATTATATAAGGTTGAAACAGATAGACTTAAAATGACCTCCAGGTCGATAGCCTAGTAATCTCCTATGATCCTAATAAGCCTTTGAACTAATTAATAAAGTACTAGTTGCCAATTGTTGTGGTATATAGAGGTAACATGCAACACTAAAACAGGAAGCTATTTCCTCAAATGGAGGAAAAACAAGAAGGTAAACTGGATATTTTCTAAAGGATCTGGAGGCATGGAGTATGACAACATAGTCAAAGCCTAATCTATAGTTGTACCTGGTAAGAGTACCTCTTCTGCAGATTTTGCAGAGGTGAAACCTAGGTTTGGGAGAGGACTGCAGCCCTGGATTTTGACTTTGAGTGTAACCCGTTGTTGGAAGGGCAAAATAGGCTGTGAATATGTGCTTGGGAATACATTAAAGGTATTGTTTGTTTTAAAAGGCAGATTAGCTGGTGTTTCGCATTTTTTTTTTTTTTTGTGGATTCAAAAACTAAATCATGCTTTTTATAATTGTTGCCTCCTATGGTGTTTATACTGGTAGAGTGTGATGTGCAGTTGGCCAAAGACTTTCAATTCACTCATAACACCCCTGCAGCCAAGTGCTTGATATTTTGGCCTACTATTTCCCAATAAAGTTGTTACCATTTTTCTTTGATGTATTTCTAATGCTGGTTTTGTGTCCTACTAATAAGAATGTATTTTTACTGTTGTGTTCTGACATTTTCCATGACAATCCCAGCCACGGATGGCTTACTGTAACTACTTGTTGAATCTAAAGTAGAAACTGGCCAAAAGCTGGTGCCACTACAGTGTTTGGTATAGAGGTTTAAGACAGTGAGTGTGTTTTTAAGCCTAAACCCTGCCACAATATTTGCCCACAGCATGAGTCTGAGTGAATAACTTATCCAGTCACTGATCCTGAGCTGTCCGTGAAACGGCAATACGTGTCCAGTGTTGCTTACCTTATTTAATAAAAGATTATTCCTGTCACTAGCAAACATGGCCAATAACACAAGGAGTATGCCTGCCAAGAAAAAAAAAATAGAAAGGATGATGACCTGAGGTCATACCTTGTGGACTTTGAGTATTACACCACCTTAGAGAACTGGGAGTATTCAGAGTCCTATTTGTGTTATTCTGGCACTGATGACTGAAATCACTAAATAATGACATACATTTGAGTTTCAAAATTTATATCCTTTAGAAAATGCTGCAGGTCTTCTATAGGAAGTGGTGGAGGTGATACTTACCACTTGTGTAGTCCCTGGAGGTTTCAGCTTGTTAGTCTGTTCCCTTGATAGTTCTACTTATTCTGTCCTGGAGGTAAAAAGTGTTGTCTGGTCTATCTTCAGCTGTAGACAGAAAGAAATCTTACTCAGTTCTTTTGGTCAGAGGACTGAAATTACAACGTAAGTAAGTGGGTTTATATTGTTAATTCAGTGGGCTGGCCTTACAGTAGGTACCACTTCTGCTGCTGAGGTGGTAGTTGTTTCACACCTCTATTCATAAAAGGGGAGGGTGTTTAAATGTCTGTGGGTGGGTGCATACAAATTCCACTCCCATAACCTTAACTATTTCCCTATCTTACAGAATTAATTCCCTCAATTACAAAATTAACTAGCAGACCTTAGTGGTATTTCAGCCACACAATTAAATGTTAGAACAAAATTAAAGCACAAAAGATTTCCTAAATTAAAGCATCATTGCCTTGTCCTAAAACATTTCAACCAGCAAGTATGGCTTTAAATGCACTGGGAAACAAAACAGACAAAAATATAATCAGAAAATGTGATATATGAAGTAAGAGTTCATCAAGAATGTTATTTCAAGAACATGGTAAGAAAATGTTATTAAAAACTTTATTAAAAAGTGTCTTTCCGTAGTTTCATATACTGACTTTGTTAGATTGTGAAAGTTGTCTCTGGAGTTCTGCTGCACTTTCATAAGGTAGACTTCATCAGATCTGCCTTAAATACCTTTGGTAGTTTAGTCATATTAAATAGGTTAATCCTACAGAATGGTGTTAAATGAAGAAATAGTAAAAATACTGAAAATAATAATAAAAAGCTAGGAGCATATGAGGCACCATGATTTAGACAAGTACATCTCAAGGCCGTTCACGGAAGGCATAAATAGTGGGAGATACTCACCTGACGTGCTAAATGCCAAATTGTTGTGTGTGTAGTGTATCTTCAAGAATGATTTGATCATGCTAAAGGGAGAGGAACTCTGTGTTACTGTATCTCCTTGATGTGGTCAGAAATGTTTTTTGGACAAGGGAACAATGCTTTAATTTAGGAAAACTTTTGTGTTTTAAATTTGTTCTAAACTTTGACTGTGCAGCTAAAATACCACTAAGGTCTGTTAGTTAATTTGGTAAGACAGAATTAAATCTGTAACACAATGAAATAGTTAAGGTTATGAAAGTGGCTAAACTACATGGGATATTTACGAAACTACCCACAGACATTTAAATACGCTGCCTTTACAAACAGAGGTGTGAAACCTTAATGTGCTCCCACCTTGACAGCAGAGGTGGTACTTACTGTAAGCCCAGCCCACCAAATTAACAATATAAACCCACTTACTTGCATTGTAATTTCAGTCTTCTGAGCAGCACTCATCTGCCAAATAATGGAATTTTGACCAATAGAACCAAGTAAAATTTCTTCCTTTCTAGAGCTGAAGGTAGATCAGGCAACATTTTTTTCCTGCAGGACAGACGTAGAAGAACTGTCAAGGGTGAACAAAGACCACTGAGAGGCAAATGACTAAACTCCACACTTTTAATATGAAAAAAATAAAAATATGTAAAATAAACAATACACGTGAAACACCTTTCATCCGGCTTAGTAGCCAGACTTCATCAGACAAACCATAGATAAAATTCATGCCTTATATAGTGAATGACACACCCTCCCTTCTGTTTAATTACAAGTTAATTACTTGATTGATCAACTCAAAGGTCACACCAAACCAACTTTTTTCTTTTTTCTTCTTTCTTTTTCTTCATACAGAAACATCCTCTCAGTGGTCTTTGTTTGCAGTTGGTTTGTGGTTGTTGAGATTTTAGAACTGTCAAGGAAACAGACTACCCTCTTGAAACCTCCAGGGACTAAACAGATGGTAAGCACCACATCCACCACACCTCACAGAAGACCTGCTAGATGCAGCATCCAAAAGGCAAGATTATTCCTCTTCAATAAGGAGCCCTTTCCTCATCTTCCCACTTGAGGGAACTGAGAACAACACTTGCCATATCAGAACTAAGCAGCATACTTTCCCTTTAAAAAAAATCCATATATTGTTATATCCTTATTCACTTTTTCAAAACATTTTTCTTTTCAACATTGTTTAAAGAGGTCCTAAACCCCCTCATTTCATTTCATTTTCAATTATATTTCAAGAAAACATGTACAAAGTTTTCTTCTTCTGCACCATATTATACAATCTTTACTGCTGAACTTATACTTTGTGTTTACTCAATGCTTCTGAAATGACAATCCCCATAAAAACAATTTCCCCACTCTTCCTCTTATTTGAAAAATCATTTCCTGATCCATGTATTCAATTTGTCACTTCCACGTCTTTCCTGGGACATACATTATAATTACCCTTTGTTACCTCTTCATACCATGTTCTTTATTTTCTTCCTCTGTTTCTACAATGGTTATGTTCTGTAATTTTATTTATGTTCTACCTGTTTTTTTTTTCATATGTTTTCATTTAATTTTCTCCCTTTTTGTTTATTTTCTTTCCTTTCCATTTCCTATATTTCCTCATACTGTATAATAATCTTTTTCTCATCCATCCATCCACAACCCCATTTCCCCATATGTGTACATGGGGTTGGGGTATCACTTCAACAGTGACAGTCATCTGGAACTAAGGTTTCCACCTTTCACTCATATTTCCCTGTTTTTCTTTAACATTCCCTTAAAACCAAAAAAAGTGCATAGAACCTAAAAAAAAAATTAAAAATTAAAATAAACAGATTAATTAAACCCAACTCTCTGTTTCCGTCTTGATCTATATTACATCTCTTGTTATATGAATTAATCTGGACTCCTCCCCAAAAGATAAACAAACAATCTCCCATAATTCATTTTCCAGTTTCCCTAGGAACATACATGTTGTTGTTTGTCTTTCAGCTTTTCCTGGTTAGGGGTCGCCACAGCGGAACTCCGGTCCGCTAATGATTGGCAGTAGATTTTCATGAACGCCGAGGTGCCAGCTTGACTTCCAACCTTCAACGAAGGCACGCCCTTATGCATGTCTTTTGACCACCACCCAACCATGGGGAGGACATGCAGACTCCACACAGAAGGCACTCACCACACTCCAGCCGAGAACTGAACGGGAGAACCTCTTGCTGTGAGGCAACAACGCTACCGCTGCACCACCACGGCTATGATCCTAGCAACATACATATTCCCCTAATATATGCCAGCTTACGCATTATGCATGTGTTAATCACAAATGCGTGCACACACACACACGCACGCACACACACACACACACACACACACACACATACACAAATATTGTTTTATAAGATAATACCAAAGTCATCCAACACATTTTTTATGTCCTGCTGCATTTCATTTCACTGATTTACACTAATTTCTTCTTTCCCAAATCTTACTTCTAATACCTCTAAAATATTAATCTCATTCCTTGTAAACCCATGTCTTTATTAAATCTCAATAATCTTTGCTTTTTAACTTTTTTAACCCCAGTTCTACATCCAACTGTTTTTTCTACCACCACTTTTGTGTCGTTCATGGAAGTCTTGTTACTTACTATAATTATTAAATCTGCTTGTGACATTAACTGTGGAACTTCCACTCCTTCTATCACTTCAAATTTGCCCTCAGTGTACACAGACAATTTTCTGTCATAGCATCCATTATTAATACAAAATGACTCCACTTAAAGGACACCCTTGTTTTACACCTCTCCTCACGTTTATTTTTTTTTCACTCAGTCATTTGTTCACCATTGCTGTTACCGTCATAATCTCATAGACTATATTTTAAAAAATGCCAACTTTTTACCTATACCATTATTTTTCAATATCTTCCACGCTTGTTCTTTGAAACATACACTCAGACACTTCAGCCACATCTCAAAATGCTAACTGCTTTTCTTCTTCTTGCTCTCTCGCTCTCTCTGTTAATATGATCTCTTTCTTTACTATAATCAGCATTTCCTTTACCTGTTTTCCCTTTGAATTACCAAACTCTTCACACAAGAGATCCTTCTTCACTATTTGAATTATTTCTGCAAAATTCTCATGAAAACTGCATGGTCAGTATTACTTAATGCAGTCCATCTGCATCTTATCTCCTTTTGTCCAAATAAACTTTGTTATTCCCATAGATATCTACTTACTTTTTATTCATCTCTCTAACCATTCATTCAACACATCTGCAATACTATCATTCTCTTTCTCTTTCATCCCTTTATAAAATTCATATGTTAACCAATCCGGTTCTGCAGTTAAATCTTGATCCAGCTCCTGCAAAACATTGCTATTCTTGTTATACTATTTTTGTATCCTTTCTTTATTTCTCAAATACCCCTTTTTCTATTTACTTATATTCTGTACTTACTGCTTCAACTAGTTTCTCACATCTTCTTGAATGTTTAACAAATTCTTGTTTTACCTTACTTTTTTGATACCTTTTTCTTGTAAATAAATGTTGTTATATTTCCCCTTAAATGCAACCCACCACTGTGCTAAGCATTTATAGAAAGGCTTCATTGTGTTAATGTCTCCATAATTAATCAACTTCCTTCTTAAGTTCTTCATTTTTCAACATGTCCTTTGTAAATATTTTTATCCCTTACTTTCTTTTATCACTGTGTCATTTTCAGGAATTACTGTCCATGTCACCATGTGGTCAGAGCACTTAGAGACTAGCTTCCCAACCTGTGCTTCTTTTATATCTTCTAAAATAATAGGTTTTGTAGGTATATACAAGGCTAATGGTCACTGGTGCCTTTACAAGCCTAGCATGCAACCCAAATGTCTCCCACGAGTTATTTTACTTTAAAGGTTATTGTAATGGAATATTTGTTAGCTAGGGCATGATTTAATTGCTATATCAGTCCATCAGAGACATAGGTGCCAGACCAGGGGTGAATTTCCAGTTTCCCATCCACTGGTTCAGGTTACTCTTGAAAAGGGTTAGGAAAGGGCTTTGTTTCATGTCAATGGGAAGCTTGATCCAGGAAATGGCAATTCTCTGAGATACATGCTTGTCCCTCCAACATGTCCTATTTATATTGTAGGCAAATGTTAAGTCCTTGGATATAATAGTTCTGATGCTGTTTATTTTGCAGATATGCAAAAGGTCCATCAGAATGGAGTCCAAGGATGCCTTGTATGCCAGGCATAGACTACCTTTCAACAATCTTTAGGAAACAGAATACAGAGATAAGGCTTCAGATCTATGTAGGACATTTTGTTCATGCCCTGTATTGTCTTTGTGATGAACCTCTGTGGACATTCCTGTTGTTGCTTGTGCCTGGTCAGGTACATACCGAAAGGTACATTATACCAGGTAATGGGTCTGATGAGGGCCGAATTAAGTGACATGATGATCTCCCTGGACCTGGATGCCATGCCCTTACTTATAAGTTAAGCAACATTGAATGAGTTTCGTACTACCTTAGGCACATGTTGATTGAAAGCCAGATTGCTATCTACACGCTTCTACTCTTAGGGATGTTTCATCCATCGAGGTGGTTTCTCAAGGTGGCTGACTTCTCAAAAGGTATTATTATGCATTTCTTAGGATTGAATTATCAGCTGTGGTTCTGGCACTAGTCATTTGTTTATGTTAAACTTTCCTGTATGATGCTTGTGTCTTGGAAGGGATTCAAGGATTCAGTGATGGCTCTTAGTTTGCAACCATCTGCAGACTTGGTCAGCCTGAGGTCTCTGACATTGGTCTTGACTTCTGAAAAGTAAATTCCAAAGAGAAGAGAAAACCAGCACGGTGACCTGAGGGACTTCACTGGTTTCAGGCCTCTTAGTGAAGCAGGTCTCTGCAATCCAAATGTCTTGGGTCCTATCTGTGTACCAGTTGCCTATTTCGCACAGTATTAAGGGGTTTATGCCTAATTTTGTAAGTATATTAACAATGCCCAAATGGGGTATTGTATCAAATATAATAATAATAATAATAATAATAATAGTAATAATAATATTCTATTTCAGCTTTTAGACTCTTGTAAACATGTCTGTAAACTGTTTATTGGCCTATTTTCAAATACCTCTATCATATTACTTCCTTCATTACCTGCCATCTTCTTTGATCATGCCTGACCTTCCTCAGGTTACAATTCACATCCCTAACCAACACTACACTCATATTTATAATTGCATACTTTTATTTCTTCAGTTTCTTGCTTTGTCCTGCACTCACATATGCATATACTACAATTAATCATATCAGTTAAGTTCTCAGTCTTAAATCACATTCCCCAAACCCCCTGTTACCACCACTAATACAGCTAACACTTTAACTTGTCCCCTTTTATAAGTATTGCTAATCTGAACAAAAGACCAAATCATCTCCTTTACCTATAACTTTTCAAAGTTTTCACAGTTCATGTCTTCAAAAACCCTTTCCCCTACCAATCTTGAACTTTCTTTTCCTTCCTTTCACCATGCTCTCTATTGATCATCCCTCTTTCTCTGAGACCATATGCACTAACCTTTTGTCACATTAATCTGTCTCCAGCACTTTCTGCTGTATATCTTTTTCTTGATGAACTGCCTCAATTACATCTTCTTGTACCTCTCACTGACCTTTACTTTCTGGCACCCTCTGCACTTCCCTGAACTGGTGACCTGACTACTCAAACTAGAGGAATAAACACAAAAATCAGGTCTTAAAGAATTCTGAAATTTGAAATTATAGCAAGCTGTGTGCTACAGCTATAACAAGCATCAACAGTTGTCAACGCAAACTCAATGTTTCAGCCATGATTGCAAATGAAGTATCAGCATTCATTTTTGAACCCACAATATCCTAAAATGAAAACAGGTACTGCACTCTCACACCATTGGCACTGGATAATTGTACTTCCTAACAGCCTGAGTCTGGGTCAGTGCCTCCTTTGCCCCACCCTGGGTCAGCTTCTCCTTTGCCCTACCCTGGGTCAGCATCTCCTTTGGCCCACCCTACTTACAGCTCTGCATTCACATCCCACCTCTCTCTGACTCTTCTGTATTACCTACCTCTGCTTGATTAATGATTCTCTTCCTCACTATCTTCATAGTCATTACTGGTCATAAGTGTTTCCCAATCTTCATGCATTAGGTAGACAATCAGACTAATGTTGTCCCTGACCCTCACATTTTCTACATCCATACCATTTTACAGACTTTATGTCCATACTTCTCCCATTGATTATGTCTTTTTTATTTTGATATGCACAGTGTTGCCTCAAAAAAAAAAAAATAAATAAATAAAGAAAACAGCAAGTTTTAGGTTGCCTCCAGTTATGTGCACTTTCTATTTTTACCATTTAACTGCTAAATATACATTGCACTTTATTATTCATCTCACGCAAAGATACCCACATTTAACAAGCACTATTCTATAGGAATCTTTCATCAGTTAGTATGTTTAATTTATAAATTCTTTGGATGGACTGCACAAAAAAAAAAAAAAAAACATTTTTATGTATTTGATACATTCTGTAGTCCTAAATTGTAATACTAAGTTTATTTTCAGTAGCACGCTCAAGTTTTGGAAAAAAAAAAAACTCAAGTTTCATTATAAAAGATTAGGCCATCTGAAAAGTTTCAAAAGTAACTTCAGGGAAGGTTTCATTGCATAAATTAATGAAAGCCCTAATTTCCTCAATTTTAAAGCCTACAGGCAAAATTCCAGTATGTTTTATTATAATTAGTCTTCCTTGATCTTCTAACTAGTGTTCCTTATCTCCTTTTCTATTCCTAGGCAATCCGTTGTGTTACTGCTACAGCATATGATGTAATAGTTCTATCAGCGACACTGTGCCTTCTTCCTGAAGAGCTTTCTGTACTTTCTTCAACAAAAACTTTAAATGGTAATTATTGATTTTAGCCTACACTAAGACCACAGTCTTAAAATTAACTAATCCAGTGGCCAAGAGTGTATCCAGTTCTTTCACATTCACTGCTTTTCATCCTCCTTTTGCCTGTTTTTCTGTCTATAAAACCCGCAGAAAACTGGTGTTTAATTCCTCTGAAGTTGATCCAATACACTGCTCAACTGCTTAGCTTCATGACAGTATTGCACCCACAGCTATCTCATCTTCTGCCCTCATTCCCACCAAATTGGATTTTCCAGTTCTCCAGGTGTTACATCCAGGTCCTGCAGCCCCTCAGATAATTTCACAGACACTACTTACAGCTCTGTAACTTGCATCACCTGCTCACAGGTGTCTTCTTCTGCATTGTTCTTCAAGCACTAACAGCAGCCATATGGCATCATCTCATGTTTGAAATGAGTAGGAGTTCTTTATTAAATCCCTTTAAATCACACAAAAACATTATAATAATGAAAACATCCACATTTATTAATAACATAAAAACAAGTAAATATCTACTAAAAAAAGTTATTATATTCCAACCTAACCTTCAGTTACCCCCCAGCTCATTTTACCATAACCAATATTTTATCATTCTTATAATCTCTATGGCATATTTTACTTTTCTAAACAATAACTACTTTGTCATTGCTTTCAAAATTTGATAAATAATTATCATGCATAGTTTATCTTTTTTTCCCTGCATATTGCCATAACATCCACTGTAATATTCATAAATTAAAATTTCCATGTTTATTTTCTCTAACTTTTTCATCCAATTATACTTTTTAGGATGTTTCACAATTTGTCCATTCTAGGACAATCTAAAAAAAACATGTTCCATTGTTTCATTGAAATTACATTTTATACTTCTTTCAGTCGTTCACTGTTTTATATAACATTGGACCTTTTACTGGCAATTTTTGTAAAAAAGTGAATACTTTGCCCATAACAATTGCAAAATCTTTGTCTTATCTTTCTAATAGCATCTTTTACCTCCTGTTCCAATTATGCCCAAGGACTGATATAACAATATGTCACTGACCACTCAAGTCCCGAGGATAATATATAATAATATTGTAACATTATTTTCCTTACCAATTCATATTTTTTTAAATTTCTTTCCTGTTTATTTTCCACTCCTATAACTTCATTTTCCATTCCATTACCCCCCTTTATTTTTAGCCTTTTGAAGCATATCATTTTGTCCAGTGCTCCAAATATGTTATATTCAAAAATGTTCATATCATCCTGTCTTAGTCATATTTAATACATTTCTACATCTACTATAAATACAGTGATGACATAAATGCAGTGAGACTAATTAAATTTAACCTCCTTTCACCACATGAGTATAAATAATATCAATCTTTATAGGATTCATCTTTGATCCCCATATAACACTGAATACTAATAGTAATAACATTTCTAATCTTACTGGAAACCCCTCAACAGACCCTAAGTAACTCTGTTTTCTTAGAATTATTGTGTTTATTAAGTAAATTTTCTTTCTGACACTTAATTTAAATACTTTCCATATTTTACTTACATTTTGTGTTTCTTTCAGCAACTCTTGCCATTATTTTTCTCATACTTTCCAAACACTATTCCCAATAACAAATTATCTTTTATTGAAATGAATTCTTACTCTTTTCACAGCTTCTCCAAATGCTTTTCCTTTTTCTGTGTTGATATTCACCCCTATATAAGCTAACCATGGTTCTACTTTTTTATCACTTCTACTGTTTTTGACCATAATAACTATATCATTTGCATGTGACATTATTAAAAGCATACACACTTCACCTTTTCCACTATAGTGTGATCTTGAAGTTGGTAGGTAGTAGTGAAGTGCAATCTCAGAGTTGATATATTTAAGTAGCAGGAGGTGTGGGAGGTACAGTCACCCCCCACATGGAGGGTGCAGGGGGGCTTGCCCCCCTGCTTATACTTGGTAGAAAGTGATATGGTGTATGTTGTTTAAAGTCAGTATATGTATGCTGTGTGCTTTCAGTATTTTGAGTTTCAGGATTTTGACTTTTCAGGATTTTGAAGTTTCAGGATTTTTGTCTTCAGTCTTATGAATTTCAGGATTGTGATATTTCAGTCTTCTGAATGGGAACCATATATATATATATATATATATATATGTCTATATATATATATATATATATATATATATATATATATATATATATATGTCTGTATATATATATATATATATATATATATATATATATGTGTGTGTTTACTTGTTTTTATCAAATCTTTATGATTCCAACACAAATACAATGTAGCTTAGTGGACACCTTTGTTGACTCGTTTTTGTATTCTAATTTTAACTATTATTCAGCCATTTCCTATAATGCCTATCACACTGTTTTCATAAGCTGATTTTATAAAAATGATTATTTCCATCTTAATTGCATATGCTTCCAAAATATCCAACTATTATTTATGCTCAATATTATTAAATGCCTTATCTACATTACATCCCAAAATTCTTGCCTCATCTTTATATATAATATTATATATTACCTCCTTAATTAGGTTCATAGGTTCATAGGTTCATACTAGGCTATCTGCCCTAGGGCATTTACAAGTCTAGCCAGAGTGTGTTTGGCTTTCGCCACCCATTTTAAATGAATTTTGCTATGTCCTTTTTCGAGGTTAGTATACTGTGCCTCTGTCTAACAGTGACACAGAAGTCATACCCGGAGTAAATCTACGATTTCCCATCCACTCATCAAGATTCCTCTTGAAGAGAGTCAATGAGGGACTCTGCCTAACCTGGACTGGGATTTTATTCCAGAATGAAAGGAGCCTCTGGGTTATGAATCTGTTCCTCCAGCATGTCCTATTTATTTCAGTGCTGAGGTTCAAGTCTCTCGAGCGCGTAGCTCGATGGGATTTGGATTTTCTGAGGTGCAGCATGTCCATTATTTCCGGGTTGGACATGGCTTTATACATCAGGCACAGATTGCCTCTGAGCAGGTGGTATGCCACTGAGTAGAGCTGGAGTTTCTTTAACCGGGCAGCATATGGCATCTGTTTGAGCCCTTTGATCCTCTTGGTGAGGTACTTCTGGGGTCTTTCCAGTTGCTGCAGGTGTCTGGTAAGG
>NC_056736.1:795323494-795379317 GCF_019279795.1 Protopterus annectens | reverse complement strand
TCGTCTGTGCATATGGCCTCTTCTTTTCCACAGTGTCTATCACCTCCTCTTCCTGCATCTTATCCATAATTTCACCCAATGATGCTGCCATCTCACTCTCTGGTTCACTCCGGTTCACAATACCTTTCAAGTAAACATCCCACAACCCTCTTGACTGGAGGGCTGTAATCATGCATCCATCCTGTGACTCATCCTGGAACAGTTCCTCCTGAAACAGCATTTTCAAAGCCTTTAATTCAGCCCTCCACTTTGATTTCTTCTTAAACTGTTCCTCTGAATCCTCACTCCTTGCTGCCATCTTGTACAGTGAAACCACTGACTCATTCACCCCCCCATCTGATTTCCTTATCCTCTGATTCACTGATCATCTTCTCCTAAGCACTTCTACTTGCTATATTTGGTCCTGCTTCTCCAAGCCACCTCTGCACCCAGACTGGAAGCAGGAAGTGTACCCACAAACAGCGTCCCCGTATGCCAAGAGTAGGGGAAGTTTCCTGGTGCCTTCTCCAAATATCCACTAATTAGTATAAATGCCTCCTGAGACCTCAGCAGAGATTAGGTCAAAGTTCTAATGGACCCAGTCAACAAAACATAAACAGACAAACAAACAAATAATGCTTTGTCTGTTTACCATTGAATCAGTTCTGCTAGCAACCCTATCCCTCATGCCAATATAAGTATTGTCTTTTATGGATGGAAAGATAGCCATCTATATATTGACCAAGTCAAGTTCTGTTTGTTTTAGTCCTACTGTACTGCTGTACATCCTGGTTGCACCTTCAGGAGGTCCATGTAACAATGCATCAGGTGCCATACTCTCAGAGTACAATTTCTACATATTGTTTTCAATGTCTTACATTTATGTTATTGCCCTGTACACTTTTTATTCCTTTAAATAATCCACATATGGTCTCCATTTTGTCCTTTGTAGGTCTACAAGTTTACTGTGCCCATATTCACCATGGGGATAACACACCTGCCATTTTTATCTATCTAACAATTTTTCAGTGTCCAGCCCAGATGGGAAAGACTAAAGGCCAGATTCATAAAGGCTTCCGTGGCGTCTAAGAGTAGAGTAAGACTCCATGCAGCCAACATGTCTGCCAAGCAATCCAGAAACAGCTGGCAGGGGCGTGCAAGAGAGCTCCTAAAATGACTCTTACATGGACAGGGTTAGGTTATGCAAATTACCTCATTTGCTGCCGAAAGCTATGCAAATGAGGTAAATTTGCAATCCAGGAAACCCTAACCTGTCCGAGTAACAGTAGTGTTATTTGCAGAAATGTACTCCATTGTCAACTGAGTACCATTCTGCAAATAGCAAAACGGAGCCATTACAGCTCCAAATATAGGATGCATGCAGTTGAGGAAGCATGCCAATGGCCAAATATATGGCCATTGGCAATTTTTCCCGTTGCAAAATAAAAAAAATATATTTTTTTTTTACCTCGATCTCTGAAGTTTAAGCGTAGAGCAGCGCCGCGCAAAAGTGCTATGCTCTAAAAACCATGAAAAAAAATAAAAGCCACAAATAGGGATTTTATTCAAAATATTCAACTGCCGTGCAAGTGAATGGCAGGCTGAAGACAACATGGCTACTGAGTAGAGGTTGCTAAACGGGGAAGCTCAGTCTAAGAGATGTAACCAAGCATTAGTATGCAATCCTATGCAAATGAGGGTAAGGACAGTGAATCCCAATTTTATATGGCATATGAGCAAAGTCTGTGAAGTGTAAGAGTAGGATAAGGGGAGAATCAGAGTAGAAGACAGGTGACATCATGACAGGGTATGTATGAAAGAATGTAAGCTCATTGGAGCAAAGTGGCATGTGTTTGCTGTCAGTTACTCATCACTGGAAGAGGCGTGTTAACAGGTATCCGAGCTAAAGTCAAGAAATTGAAGGTGCATGCCATGGATAACACTAAAGTTTCTTGTAGAAGTGCCTGCAACGTGTTTGCGCATGGGTGCGTTATTGTAAATACGAGTAAGACTGTGTGCATGTGTGTGCACCTGTGTGCATGCGTTTAAGCTGGAGTAAGCATGTGTAAAGTTGTTGAAATCTGTGTAAGCGCGCTTGCGCCTGTGTGCACTCGTTCATGCAGGAGTCAGCAAGTGTTAGGCCGTGTAAGCATGTGTGCGCACGTGTGAGCTGGTGTGCACATGTTTGCACTTGTTTGCGTGGTGCTGCCCCCGTGGAAACAGAAAGGGAAAAGGAAGCACAACAAATAGTAGGAAGTTAACCAAGGAGAACTAGCAGAGCTAGCAGGTGAAAACAATCAGAATCAGGCAATTACACAGGCAGTACACTAGCCCAGCCCAGCACTTAAAACTCTGCAAACAACTTTCCACCATGTTTTCCTCAGAGACACTGCAGCACTGCAGTTAACTAAGAGAAGTGAAAACTTAAAAAGCTTTACTGAGATAAAGAAATGTTAGGGGCTGCCATTGCTGTTATAAGGCAACATATGCAACATGCTGAGGGTGGTGACAATGCGAATGCTGCTGAGCAACCCACAGTGAGGAGACGGAGAAGAGTGTACAGGCCCAGGGTAACCTACCAGGGGCTACATGAGCTGGAGATAGTGGAGTGCTATAGAGTGGACAGAGACTTCATGCAGCAAATTGTTGAGCTGTGCAGGCCACACCTCACACACAGAACCAACAGAGGGGAACCCATCCCAGTGGAAACCAAGGTATGTGTTGGCCTAAGAATACTAGCAACAGGTACCTTCCAGAGTCCAACTGGTGATATGATGGGAATTTCACAGGCATCAGCATCCAGGGTACCGCACCAGTTCCTGAATGCTATGTCAGCACATGTCGGTGACCATGTATATTTCCCCAATTCCCATGAGGTATTGGCCAGCAATATGCGTCTTTTCCAGCAAATAGCGGAATACCCTGAGGTAGTGGGTGCAATAGACTGCACGCACATACTCATCAAAGCATCAGCTGGTGAGCGGGGTAGGGCCTACTTTAACCGCAATGGCTTCCCCTCCATCAACTGCCAGGTCATGTGTGATGCCCAGGGCGTAATACTGAATTTGTGTGCTGGCTGCCCTGGAAACTACCATGATTCCCATATTTGGCATCTGACACAGCTGTACCAGACATTTTCCAATGGGGACATCCCTCATGGTCACCTAGTAGGGGATGCTGGATATGCACTGGAGCCGTGGCTGATGACACCCATCAGAAGTGCACACACACCTGAACAGGAATGCATAATGAGGCACACGCACAAACACGAAATATAATCAAGTGTGTGCTTGGGCTGCTCAAGTCACGGTTCCAGTGCCTGGACACATCTGGTGGAGCCTTGCAGTATTCACCAACTACATGTACCCAAATTGTCATGGTATGTGCTATGCTACATAATATGATCTTGTGAAAACAGCTGCAGCAGGAGCAGCATAGTGCCAGGCCCAACAGCCCCCCACCATTGCCAAGGCCATCACATGCAGAGCGTGACTCAGAGGAAGAACAACCTGAGCCTGCCCCAGTAGGCAGAAGGAGGCATGCCCAGTATGCTTTGGCCTTGGCAAAGAGGCAATGCATAGCACATACACTGGCTCAGTAGGAACCCTGGAAATGATACCTCTCTCTGATTCGCACATATAGTAAAAGGGATGCCTAACTTGACAATACCTGTTTTCAAACATGTATAGAGTGTACTATGTGCATCCAACATAGGCAGCCCTGCAGCACCACCTGAGGCATGATTGCCATGTTTTAAGCAATATAAAGCAGTGCTAAACGGCTTTTACCACTATTTAGTATATGTAAACAAAATTGCACACACTAACTAGCACAACTTTGGGCAATGTTGAGCAATACTGGGCAGCGTTCAGCAATGTTGGTTAACGTTGAGCAATGTTGGGCAAGTTCAGTCAAAGTTGGGCATAGTTGAGCAAAAGCAGGTAAACATGCTCATATTTGCTTTACTGGTCCTTAAGCAGTCTGGTCTGCCCAGTATGAAAATATAAAGCAGTGACAGTCCTCGAACCCAGGATACTGTGCACTATAGTCACAGTACTGAACCACTAAACCATGACAGTATTTCACTGGTCGGCCTGTAAGAATAAATGTTGATAAGTCTATGCAAAGTGTCTCATGGAAACCCTGCAGGCACAGCATAATCCCTGTAGAGTTATGACACAAAGGTGAGCCCTGCAGTAAAAATACAACTTGATTTTCAACACACATATAGTATAAATGTTAATATTGGGCGTGTTCACACACGTCAGCAAATGTAGTGGACTTCAGACAGCAGCATACTGAAAGATCACACCGGGCATGCTCACACACAAAAAAATGAGGCAAATGTCAGGTAACAACATACTGAAAGGCCAAACTGGGCATGCTCACACACTTAGGCCATATCTGAGTACAGCAGTGGGCCACACATATCTGGAAGTTGCATGTGTTAACCCAGGAACCTCTCACTATTCACCAATCCTGCCTTGTGCACACAGTTATATGACAACAGACACATATATAATATATTGGAACCCTGTCATAATCAAATATGTACTACAGATACTTAGGTTGTTCATAGAAAGTGGAAAAGCAAAGAAGATAAAAAACCTGCAATCAGTATCATCAATAAACAATGTGCACTCCAAACATTATCCAATCCAGGTTATGGAAAGATTATCTGCAAAGGAGTCCATACAGAACCATGACACTTCCTTCAGCTATGTCATAAATAGCAATGTACACTCATATATGTCCTGAGTCAGGGCCAACTGTAAATGACTGACAATGCCAACATCCTGTCAGACAGGCCCATACATACATACCCACCTCCCACTGACAAAAGGCCCTATCATCATACCAGGAGATATCACATGTAGAATGGGTAAACAGCTCCTTCCAAAGCTGAAAACATGGCATCAATTGGATTACATTGTTTCCCTATATGTGTCATAAGTGAACTGCAGAACAAACAGACCCTGCACCTGAGCAGTCTGTTGTGCCTCACCCTCTCTACAGGATATGAAACTGTTGAGTGGGTTACAGCAACATATGACACACTCCACAAGTGTTGGTGCACAACAGACCATGGGAACTATAGACTTATAAGCGTATGAAGTCTGATCTGCAAGGCCATGGAGTCCATCATGGCTGAAGTCATAAACAGAGCTATAGGAAGCCTACAAACACACAACCCTACTAACTTTGGTTTGGTCATGGGCAGATCATGGTTCCAAAACCTGCTAGACTGTTTGCAAGGCAGCCACCCAGGACATACATCAATGAAATGAGCTACACATGTCCCACATAGACTTTGAATAGCCCTTTTTCAATATCCCAGACACATGTCATATCCACAAAATCAACAACCTGTGTATAAATATGTATTGTCATCTGATGGATTGGCAACTGGGCCACAGATAGATCATACAAGGTAAGAATTCTGGAGTCCTGTTCAAGCTGGTAACACCTGCTGTCCCCCATAGCTCAGTCCTGGGATTGCATAAAACAAAGTGCACACACATTACCATGTCTAGTCTGATGATGTCAGCATCCTACAACTATAGCAGGAGAAATGAAAACACCCAATAAAGCATATAGTGCATTGTGTTTATGTGTATTTCTTTAGTATCATAACATAGTTAGGTAGGGGTTTGAGTCCTGTAATTGCTGTGTGTGTGTGTGGGGGGGGGGGTGTATGTTTGTGTGTGATTTCCTTTGAGAGGCGTGCCCTTTTTGGAGACTAGGAAAACACCTTAAAAGTGGTATATTCCTCTTTGGCAAGTCTGATGATGTCAGCATCCCACAAATATATCAATGAAAATAAAACTCCCAATAATGCATATAGTGCATTGTGTTAATGCGTATCTCTCTAGTATCATAACATTGTTAGGTAGGGGTTTGAATCCTGCAATTGCTGAGTGTGTGGGGAGTGAATGTTTGTGTGTGATTTCCTTTGAGAGTAGTGCCCTTTTTGGAGACTAGGAAAACACCTAAAAAGTGATATATTCCTCTTTGGCAAGTCTGATGATGTCAGCATCCTACAAATATAGCAGTGGAAATGAAAACTCCCAGTAAAGCATATAGCGCATCATGTTATTACGTAATTCTCTAGTATCATGAAATAGTCAGGTAGGGGTTTGAATCCTGCAATTACTGAGTGTGTGACACTGTTGGTCAATGTGTTGTGGGTTTTGCTTTTACTACTGCATGACATATCAGTATAACAACAGTATGTGCATTTCACACTTCAGGTATCTGTGTGGCAAATACATATATGTACATGTGACCTCAATTAGTTCATAGGTGTGAAGCCTGCTTTCTACATAAATACATCTGTTACCTTTGACAGATTGTGCTGCTGCTTCTCAGACCTTAGGTCACATATGTATATTTGTGGCAAGGCCAGCCACTGTAGTGATCTGTGGTCTAGGTCATCTGGGTCACACACACCCATGACAGTTTCTATCGAATAGTGTGAGTGAGGGTTCATGCCTGGGGTATATTTCAGACATGTTCAAACACAACAAAGTCTGTCAATAATGGACATTCATTATAGGTGTACAACAACTTTGTGGATATGCATACAGACCCCTTATTGCTTATGTGATACACCGAAGGACTTCAGAATACCTTTGGAAATGTGAATACCAAAAGACAGATGACATAACACTTGACTGTATGTACACATCGGTACCCATTCTACATGTTGGGGGCTACTACCTATGTGGTACTGTCGGGATACTATGTTTAGTAAATGTAGATGACTATGCTATAGTTGGTTTATAGCTTTACAGCATGGGTTGGACAACAGGTATCTGTCTGTATGATACCCTTGTGGAGGATAAGTGTCTCATCCAGAGAATGCATTGTAGGCCACTGCATGCATTTCCAGATGTGGACGGACATATCCCTAGTGTGTTTGCTTGTACCTAAGAGGGCTACATGACAAACAGTAGTGGTCCCAGGAATGGGTGGCGGTCAATACCACTGGTTACTGGTATAGTATAGTACCAGAAAGATCCAAATGCTACTGAGTTTCCTACATCTGCGTGTCAGTTGTCAAGACATCATCTAAAGATTGGTTATAGTCAGGCTGTTGAGGTTGTGTATACTACCAGAATGCAAACCAATGACAGATAGTAACAGTATCACCCACAGCATAGTGTCAAACCATGTCATACACACATGTGTACCCAAGTTAAAACATATGTGTAGTAAAATGCATACTGGCCACCAATAGAAACTATGAAGTGTTAACTCTGTGTAATACAGGGCATGTCACCCTTCCCATGAGTCCACTATGCACGTACATGCAGACAGTGCACCTCCACCATGTTCACAAATGTACACCTGCAAATCTGTACTGCACACATCACACGTACTGTCCACTCACCAACACATGCTGCCAAAACTACACACATCAGCCAAGTGGCACATGGGTGGACAATACATTTTTGGAATTAACACTGGTGTAAACAATACTACATTGATAATCATAGCTTTAATGCATCATGCCTGCTCAGATATACCTACAAGGATATCATTACACTTTACTGTTGACAACATGCTAACATTGCTACACTGCTATAAAGTCATCCTGTGCATCAGCACCATGTTAGCCTGTTCCTGCATCAATGTTACAGATGACAGGAGGTGGCACAGTTTCATCATATGCACAGGGTGTGTTGTTGGTTTGCCAGAGCCTGACATTGACCCATCCAATTGACATGTGTGTGTGTGTGTGTGTGTGTGTGTGTGTGTGTGTGTGTGTGTGTGTGTGTGTGTGTGTGTGTGTGTGTGTGTATGTGAGGGACAACAGTACAGCATGGGTCAACGTTGATGTAATGTGTGTGTGTATGTGTTAGCCCTAGGTGTTTGGTTTATGTGTGTGTGTCTGCATGCACACATTTCCACCATGTGGTTGCCATATACGGGAAGTTGTGGGACAGCCACAGACTGTACCTGCCATGCTGTACAGATCACCGTCTCTGGCCATGGACACAGTACCTGTGTCTGGCAGGGGTGCCACGGACAGTATCAGGTACTAAGCCAGACTGGGTACTATCATCAGAGGCAGAGGGATGTCGACTGGACCCATGTCTCTGCTGGGACTGGCCAGAGCCACGTGCACATGATCTTCTATGACGGTTTATTGACAGCCCATCCCCAACATTGCTGGAACTGGTGCTGCCACTACGGGAGCGGCTGTGACTTGTGTGTCATCCATACTGATTTTCCTGCCTAGCAATAGCATACATATCTTTTGCAGGGATCAGAGCTAGAACATTACATACCATGATATAAACAGTTTCCCACTAGGCTATCACACATATACACAATGTTGACACATTCACCTACACATTCACCATCACACTCAGTCAACCTCACATAGAAATTAATGCATCAAGTGCATGCGTGTGTGTATCGGGTCCTAGGTAGCTAATAGGCTATTAGCCGTAGAGCCTATAGAAGCCTAGCCATACAGTACCCTGCCCTTCAACACCCATGTAATTTAAGTTCATGTGCCCCTGTCATGTAGAGCCACAGAGGTGATTCCCGGGTTGTATTTCCTATCTCACATCCATTCATCATAATTATTCATGACGACTGCTAATGAGGACCTTTCTTTGCTATTGATAGGTAGTTAGTTCCAGAGTATGGTATGTGTCTGAGATGAGAATGTACAACTCCAGCATGTTCTGCTTTTTGACATTACAAGGTTTAGATCAGTACAGTGTGTAGCTTGTAGGGATTTTGATCTGTTTACATGGAGCATGTCCAACACCTGTGGGTTTGGCATAGCTTTGTATGTTAGGCAGAGGTCGCCTCTAGGTAGGCGGTATGCGACAGTGTAGCTGTGGTTTTGTAAGACAGTCTGCATAGGGCATCTGTTTGAGTCTGGTAATACTCTTTGTGAAGTATGTGCCTGGCATCTACAGTTGCTGTAGATGTCTTCTGAGGTACATACCAAAAGGGCCATTGTACTCTATGATGGGTTTTATGACTGATGAGTAGAGTGGAACACTGACCTCTTTTTCCATGGATGACACACCTTTTCTGATGACATGTGGACCGTATACAGTTTATATGACTAGTGTGGCACTGTGATTATCAAAAGGGACACTACTGTCCACCTGTGTCCCGTGGTCTTTTATCAAACTTTTGATGTTGAGTAGACTACCACCTATGTGGTAGTTCATAGGTACAGGGTTTTTAACAAAAGGGATGGCAATACATTTACAACATTGAGCTTGATCGTACATATAAACAACCATTGGTGTACATATAGATTTACATATAGGCACATATACAGTCCGCCTTTCATGGTGGGAATATCAATTATGCAAAGGTTGAGAGGGATACAGTTATGTAATAATATTGCACAGTCTTGTGCAGAATGCATTGAAGGTATTCTCAGCCCATGTATCTTTAGCAGGACTCCCTGTTTGGAAGACTAAAACCCTAACAAATCATACCCACAGCGTTTAAACACCACATGTCATATACCAGCACTGTATGCTGTCTTGTTTGCCACACACTACAACCTACATAAAAATATGCACATAACAACCTTCACCAACATATATATGTCCACCCTTCACAAACAGTTGCAGTATGTCCCTTACTCTATGCACATGTTAAGATGCTAATATATCTGACACATAAATATCTCTCCATATGTGTGTGCCATACACACACAAGGTCCACACTGTTGTAAGTCCATAGACCTCACGGATGACCTGTTGGGCCTTGCTACAACATGAACAGTTGTCACATGTGTGCATAACAGTAATATTACAGGGAGTATTTATAGCTGCTAATGCTACATTACTATACTAGCCTGGTACAGCAGTTGCCAATGCTAAGCTACACATTATATGACTATCATGCATGGGTCTGTCACATCCATGTTTATATAGCTGTTTGCACTACTCTCCCAAACAGCCATTATACACAGTACTGTACAGAATATAGATAACATGATCAGATGTTTGACATTTAATGCTGAGCTACATATGTCACATTTATGCCCCACTGCACACAGCTACACACTAATTTGTCCATGGCAGTAGTTATGCATGGCATCAGTGCATACATACCTACTGCTGCCACATATGCATGTTTCAAAGTATGTGCAGTACTCTTCATAAACATATACTACTTGCCGGTAACCACATATCTGTTACATACCTGTTTGTCACTTTCAGGTCCATCTGTGTATAGTTTGACAATTTTGTTTTTGGTATTAATTAAGTAAAGTTTGCTTTTACTTAATTTTTTTTGGTTATTAATTAAGTTTTTTTTACTTAATTAATATTTTTGGTTAGTAATTCAGTAAATTTGTTTTACTTAATTAAATTTTTGTTTTATTAAGTAATAATTTTTTTTACTCCTCTCCAGGTTTACAGATGATATAACACGTGTAATGTAATGATTGCATGTGGGGATAGCAAGTACAGTCTGCTTTTATAGGTATCTGCACTTGTGCATGTGATGCCCTCTGCACCAATTGGTGCCCAGCGTTTGATAAATGCATACAGCCTGCTGTGTGGTAATTGCAGTACTCACTGTCATAGCAACCCAATGCTATAAATTGCTAAGTTATGTAGGCGTAGCCCTTTCAGATTTCCAGAGTGGGGCCCATGCTTGTTTGCTGTGGACATTGTTGTTTAAGTCAGAAGGTTGGTATACTTATTATATATGAAGCTAGAGGTGTAGACAGTGATGTACATGTTGTACTCAGACCTGACTGTTGCCACTTCCAGTACAGAGCTATCAGTGTAGAGTTTAACTCACCCCTACAAATGCTTACACAAGATATATGTGAGTATGTAGTTTCTTTTCTACATATATAATTAACTGCCATACAAAAGTAGTTATTGAGAAGTATTCTTTTGGCACATGAACTGTTTGTGAACTGTTATACTGTGCATATTAATGTACTCACTTCTGCAGAGTTTGTGTTTTTTATTGTTGACATTAGCACAGGATTCTCAGGAAAACTGGACAATTCCAATACTGAGTATGCCTACCTACATCCTTGGTGGACCCTAAACACACACGTATATTTAAAATTTGGGGGGTGCAGACATACAGAGAGCATTATGTATTATTGTGTGAATATTATCTTACTGGACTTAAAGGATTGGTGTGTACATGTTAGTTTATCAAGGCAGGTGGTCTGTCTGCATAGTTCCCAACTGTGAACCTATCCAGATGGTAGTCAGATATTAGCCTGTTATTCTTTGTCTGTGCAACCCACAGGTGTTTTCAGCACTGGTACAATGGCATTGTTACAGTCATTTGCTACCAGTACATGGCTACATCTTTTGGTATTTCTGTGATATACTCCTACATAAGGGTATGCTTGTGGAAGTTCTCCCAAAGCTATTTGCAGAGTGTGTGACAGCAGAAAAGCTGATATGTCTGTGTGTTTGTGCCTCTGCCAGGCCTATGAAACACTCAGATACATATTTGCATGGAGTCAGGGATAGGTAGTTAAAAATGAGGTACACCTTCCAAATAATAGAGACAGTAAGTGTAGACTTGAGTGAAGCAGTGCATATGGATTAGTACACCTTTTATGAAGTACAAGGGTGTCTACTGTTATTATTGTCATCATTCATTGTGTAATACTACACCTTTCTGACTAACATCAGTACTTTTCAGTGGGATTCAGAGGGACACAGCTAAAATATGTTTCACAATCAGGGACATCCCTGAAAAGTAGTCACAGTTAGGAAGTATGGCCTCTGCCCTAATCAGATATGCCAGTGTTTGTCATGCTATGATATTGTGTGGGGGTTGTAAAGTGCCTCCATAACATTATTTGCTGCTAGAATGGCTGCTTCTCTTATCACAGTCATGTAATGCAATTCCACAACAATTGCTGGTAAAGATCCACAGAACAAGCTTTGTGTTATGGCCTTCCTATTTTTCCTTTACATTCACTCATTGTATTACATGATATATTTATTTCAGCACCAAGTTATTGTATATCTGCTGTGGCTTAGTGGTACTTCATGCAGTCTAGTGTGTCCAAAGTCTGGGGTTCGAGACTAACAGAGGTGTTTTATTTTGCTGCTGAGCAGAACAAGGGCCCTGACATACAGAGTGACTAAGGCACTTTTAAGCAGTTGTAAGCGGATTTGCGCGAGTTTGTGCGATGCTTAGCGATGCTTAGCTAAGCGCACACATGTGCACACTCGCTCAAACCCGCTAACTTCTGTTTAAAAGTGCTTACTCCCGCTAACCCCCGTGCTAATTTCTTTGAAAGAAAAGAAAATGGGGAGATAGGAAAGTGGTAAAAAAGGGGGCAAAAAGAGGGAAAGACGGTAGAGAAACCAGCTCGGGATGTGCAGGCCAGGTGTAGGGAAGGTCCATAGCTGCCCATTTCTTTACCAGCAACAGCTGTGCATATGTTAGATATTTGGAGTGAAATTTGAAACCTTCCACCCTGAGAGAGGGGTGAGGACAACAAAGTATGTTGCACTGCCAATTATAATTATCAGTTTACATGTCCAGCGGACATGTGTGCGAAATGGGCAGCTATGTATGGGGCATAATTTTTTTGTGGAAACAGATTGTCCCCCTTTTTTTTCAGGTGAGAGTGGAATGTGAGGTAGAGGAAGTAGGTATATTTTGGGAGGTAGGTTGGGAAGGTAAACAGACAAGACAAACAAGATGCATACAGCGGTGGAGTATGACACATGGGGTAGGTGAACACAATTGACGGGGACGGATGTTTGGAAATCGCAAGCCCATGAGCCCACAGATGGTAACAGTGGAACTGAGATCCCCACCCATGGGCAGTCACCACTGCACCTTCACAGCCCCAAGAGTGGCTGTGCTGGGGGCTGCGTAGGAGGGGCAGGCTCACCCGTGAGTCGCGCCACTCTTGCCTCGAGCTGGCGTAGGGGATCAGTGACTGAACATTGGATCTCACTACGCAGCACAGCCCGGACCCTTCGGAGGGTGACAGGTGGCCCTTCTCCACCCACGCTTGCATGGGGGGGGGTCGAGCCCCATCCCCTGCAGCACTTCCACCCGAAGGTGGCACAGGACCAACGGAGGAGGGGAGCCTGGGCTGGACACTGGACCTGCTGGTGCCAGGTGCAATCGCCAGCTGAGGAGGGACAGGTGGGTCCACTGGGACCGGCTTTCCCATACATTCTGTGAATATGTGGGTTTAATTACAACATAGACAACAGCATTCCAAATTAGTTGTAACAGCATGCAGTACTATTCCCATTAACCTAACACACCAGGGTTCCAGCAGTTGAACAGCAAGCATAACACATGCATATACTGAACGACAGTGGACATTACAACAGCAAGCAGGGATGATTGGTGGCAACAGGCCACCAAGATTGTGGTGTTTGAACAGGGCACATGCATCAAAGTAAATGCAGATATTTATAGAACAATAGGACATATGTCCCAACAAATGTTTTGAGATTAGACATACCCATTGAGGTGTGGAATTGCATTGTTTATGCACATACAGTAGGGAGTAAAAAGAAACCTCCATTAACATCTTATAAGTACTTTTAGTCTACACTACATTCCTATTGACTGCAGGTGTATATCCCCTACATGTATTATTACACTAGGCAACATGCATTAGGTTGTGTAATGGGTTTGGCTAGTTTATTATATACCTGACCTATATCTGACATACTAACTGTCCAAGATGCAGATGTTACTGCTACATAGTTATATATTTTATTTATATTTATATATCTACATATCTGGATGTAATATGTAAGGAGAAAATACCACTCTGGACACAGAAATAAATATAAAGTTAGCACTTTCGTTTATAAAATATATAAACTTCTTCAGACCTTTACATATAGGTTCATAGGTTCATCTGGATGTGTTCACATGACATTTTCAGTTAAATTTCTATAGAACCCTACATTTCATGTAGCACACTCACATTTCTGAGGAACACATTAACAAGCCACTCGTGTGCCAGATTTACCTATGCATGCCAGCCATTAACAGACTGTTGAGGACTGTATATATGCTTCACAGCTACTGGCACTTCCTTCATCCACTTTATATGGGACTGCCCAACTGTGGGTTGACAGCACTTAATACAACAGTACTATTTATATAATGCAAGGGTACAACAACATTTCAAAGTAAGTGACACAGACACACTCCAAGTATTATAACCTTTATTAATTACATTATACACTTTTCTACAGGCTGTCTCCTTTATTTGATATTACAGTGCATACGGAAGACTTATTCAAGACATATTATACCTTTATTAATAGGTTACAACACTCTTTTTCAGGCTTGCTCACATATTTTATATGACAGTGCATGCAGAGATATTATTCTGAACTTATTTTACCTTTATTAATGGGTTACTGCACTCTTTTTCTGGCTCCCTGACTTATTATGTATAACAGTACATGCAGAGGAATTATTCAGGGCATGTTATGGCTGTTATTGGGCTACAACACTTTTTTTTAGGCTCTCTCACCTATTTTATGTAACAATACATGCAGACTAACCTGCCTGGTGGTGCAGCCTTAGCAGCCTATCTGCATAGGCTTGCTGATTCGCAGCACGGACACCTGCAGCTGTGAAATAAATGAAGGGATATTGAGACATAACTATCCATTATATAGACTAAATTAGCATGTCTTACATACTGCATTCCATGGCTATCTACTCAGTAGTGGGGCATCTTGCATGTCACGGGCCTCCTGTATCCATTGGTTCAGTAGGTCCTGCTTCCATCTCTTCAGGTCTGCATGGTGGTGATGGATCTGCTCACCAGTCCGAGGGACACCTATGGCACTGGTGAGATCATGAGCTAACCGGTTCCAAGCCTTTGCTTTATACTCCGTCCCTTGGAACTGGCTCTGCAGGAGTCTTGACTCATGACAGTGGACAAGGAGCCAAACCATGAATTTTGACTCCTCGATGCCCCAGCGTTGCACTCGAAAGCGAGTACCCTCTCCAGCACCAGCCATTCTAACTGCAGATGGGAACTACAATCAGTTATGGTGAGTATTCCCGCCTATGGAACTTAAATATGCCGCATTTCCTGCACTTTTTTGTGATTGGCCATTTTTGAAAATTTTTGGCTGACTGCAGACCTGCTTAGCAATGGTTAATCTACCATTTATAAGTATATGTATGTTAACAGTGGATGCTTATCCTAAGTTGTCATGGCTTAGTGGTTCAGTACTTTGATTATGGTGCACAGTGTCCTGGGTTTGAACCTTGTCATTGCTTTTTATTTTACTACTGTCCAGACAGGCTTGGGGGTGTGGCTGTGTTTAGGCAACTTTGCTCTACGTTGCTCCACGTTCCCTACGGTGTGCAGGTTAGCGCAGTGCGCAGCTCCGTGCAAACCTATTGCGCTGCGTAAAGTGCTGCTTAGCTATGGGCAACTATATTGCGCTGGGTAAAGCACTGCTTAACTACGGGCAACTATATTGTGCTGGGTAAAGCGCTGCTTAACTACGGGCAACTACATTGCGCTGGGTAAAACGCTGCTTAACTACGGACAACTATATTGCACTGGGTAAAGCACTGCTTAGCTATGAGCAATTATATGTCAAGATCCTTCTTATATTTATATATATACATTTTGTTCACTGATACATAGGCCATTTCAATACTTTTTAGTAAAATTGTATTCATATATGTTAGGAATTATTTCATATACTAATTTAAAACATAAAATAGAAAGGGGGGTGGTGGGACTCGAACTGTGAATGCCTTCTCTTTGTGCGAAGGCTCTACCACTACGCTATTGCTATTTGGCTTAATTTGCATAAACATTTCTTATTATGCTCTTCAATGTCGAAATTGCTAATTGCAGCTAAGCAATGGGCACACCCGCACAAACACGTGCAAATATGGGCAGCTATATCGGGAATTATAAAAAAAATTTAAAGTTTTACATTTTATAACTGTACTGGGGGTTTACAATGTGAGGGAGTGTAGTGTTGGGTATGTAGACATTTGAGCGGACTCGCTCATGTGTGTTGACATTTCATAATTCAGACACTTGCAGGAGCGTGGACCTTTGGACTGCTCAGCAGTCAGACACGCCCCCTGCCTTCCTGCACAGTCCGTGTTAGACTTGGAGTGGAGTCAGCGTGCCCTCATGAATATGCATGACACGCTAACGTCATACCGTTCAACTGCAGTTTCCGAGTAGGACTTATTTAGTCTTACACAGAAGATTCGTGAATCCTGGGGTAAGAATGATTGCACCCCAATTGGAAAATGCAGAAAAAAATGTTTTACACTATTTTCTCTATTTCTTGAAAACAACCCCCTTCTTTGAATTATTTGGGATACCCAAGTGGCATTGATTCTGCTTGTGCAGTCATTATGTTGGAATGAGTGATTTCTCCCCTTCCTGCTGTAATGTAATGTAAAGAAGAGTATCTTTGGAGACTAGAGTCAAACAGTTACAAAAGGGAAAAAAAATGCAAACAAACTATGAAACCCTACTCACAATCATACATCCAAACATTGGAACTTACTTAACATCAAACTGTTGAATATTTAGAATTATTTCTTTCTTCAACAGAGCAAGGCTCCAAGGGAGAAACTTCCCAAACTCCTTCCTCTGAATGTGACTTTTATTACAATTGGTCAACCCCAATTCCTGAACCTCAGCAAAATACAAAAATAAAATCTGGTAACATCCATGTCCAGGCTCTAGATTATATTATAAAAACTACATAGTGTAGTGTTTTTAATGGAAACTAATTAATAGCATTACTGTAAACTAGTAAAAAGTAAAAATACCCACAGTGGTGGTGCTGTGGTAGCATTGTCGCCTCACAGTAAGACACTGTCCGGTTCGATTCTCAGCTAGAGTGTCTTCTGTGTAGAGACATGTGTGAATGGGCATACCTTCATTGAAGGATGTGCATCAGGGCTGGTTACTCTGCACGTAAAAATCAACTACCAATCATTAGCAGACCGGAGTTTCGCTGTGGCGACCCCTAACCGGGAAAAGCCAAAAGACGCAAAACAAAAAAGAACTGTAAACTAGTAAAAGTTTAGCTAATTATTGAAACAGTAAAACATTCATCTGAATGAACTCTTTAAGACAGAGTTTGTTTCACTAAAATATGGCTACTAAGATTTTCATGGGTAACTAATAAGAAATTGACAGTCCACAGTCACTAAATGCCTCTGAAAACAGTGACATTACAAGCTACAGCAGAACACTGCTGAAATATTTGAGATCAAATAAAGGACTAGCCTGAAACAAATTAAACAACAGCACAAACTACAATTGGCTGAAAAATAACATTACAGCAATAGTGCATGCATGTTGTTAGTAGGAATCAAAAGTATATATCGTTCAGAATTATTTGTCTATGTTATCAACCAAAAAAAATAACTAAATAAAGTAAGACATAAGCGCAATTCAGAGCAATAACAAATGCCATTATACTATTTCTAAGTTGTTCATAGTTTCTTAGGAAGGTACTAGGCAATAAGTCTGCAGACCATAACCGATATGCAAAGATGTCCTCTAGCCTCGGAGGGGGGGGGGGTGATGGGCAATACAAGATAGACTGAGGGAGAGTCTGAGGTCACTCACCCAATTATCTAGGTTTACTTTGAAGGTGGTAAGGGTGCTACTCCACCTGACATATACCAAATGACTGTTCCAGACATGGGGGATACACTGAAATATGAATCTATCATGCCATCATATCTTATTTATCAGGTAATAAAGATCTAGTTCCCTTAACCTGGTATTTAAGGAAGGTTTTGCTGTGTGAAGGAACAGAAGATCAGGGAGGGCCCGATCCTTCATTGCTCAAAAAGTTAGACATAGATCCCCACAGAAGAAGCTATACGAAGTTGAGTACAGACACAGGGGATTACCAATCTGTCTTAATAAGGAAGCTTTTTGAGACCTCTGACCTTTGGTCCTTCTGGTGCATGAACTGCAACTAGGAGTATGTAAATGGGAACTATGAAACTGGAAACAATGAACAACGATATCCTTTCTAAATTTATCTAATATATCAATAACTTTTCTTAAAAAAGAAGTCAAAATATTTTATTCATAGCTAGCAGCTAACCGCAACAGTTTAAAGGAAACATGTACATTCTACCCAAAAAAAATTCCCCTGGCACATAACAGCACATTGATACCAATACCACAAGTACCACAACATCACAAAAGAATATTGACATTCTATAATAGTATAACATAAACATAAATGCAAAAAGAAGTATTTCTGAAGATGAATTAAGCCCCCTTCACTCCAACCCCTGTGATTCTAAATGTAACAACTTTAAAATCATGCAACATCAAGGGATGGCCTCCTTACCTCCAGTGTTGTATAACCTCAGATTTAATATTACTACCAAAGCAGTATTCAGTCAGTTCAGCTTTTAAGCAACATGTTACTCAGCAATACTGCTATCAATGAACCATCCTGCTCTAAGACTTCTCCCGTAAATGTTTATCCTGTGTTCCTAGTACAGAAAACAGGAAAACAAAATTAGAAAATCCCATCTGGATCCAAGTCATATAAGGACAGGCAGCCATCCACACCTGCCTTTCCACACTGTATGCAGCTCTTTCTTGGTTCCCAGTTCATTTTTTGTTTCCATTTTTATTCCATATGGCCATAGCTCCAGTCCAGTCATGGGTATCCTGCATCAGTCCGTCTGGCCATATGTGCTTTCATGTAACAGATATGTCTTTATTTCATTAGTTCCCTTCACAGACTATAGAGATGCACAACTCAAGCCACAGCAAAAGTAAGGGCTATAATATTTCTAGAATATCAGCCTTATGGCTACCCTTTGCCCTGATTCTGTTTCGTAGAATGTATCCAGCAAGATTACTACAAAGTGCTTAAATCAATTTATGAATTTTGTTCAAGGAATAACAAACGGTAATTATGCAGAACTGCCTCCATAAGCTTTGGGGCTAATGCATTATAACTGAGAAGGGATCTGAACAGCTAAAAAGGCCATCCAATCCCCAGCAAAGAAAAATCCCCTACAGAACATTTAAATAATGTTTAATTTGAAACTATAACATTTTTTTCACAACTTACCCTATGTAGACCTCAGTAGGAAGCCTACAGCCTTATTTGTTACAGAGAGCTTTATTTAAAAAAATCTAAGACAGAAAAAGAATTCTATTGGACTCTTGTTTTTACTTTACAATTCACTTCTACTTTAGAATTTAGTTTGGCATCTGAGAAAAGAAATCATTACTGCAGAACCAAAATAGAAACAACTTGCAATGTTGCTGTCCAGATAGGAAGTAAGATAGTTGACTGAGGAGAATGTTATCAAAGTTATTTCGTGAAGACCATGTGGTTTAATTTGGCTTGGTCAAATGTCATAGAAAATGAAAGAACAGGTTGTCAAGTGCCAAATCATTCCCCTCAGGGGAGCTCTGGAAGTTTGTAGTTTAACTTCCATAGGTCACATCCTGAACCTTTTGACAAAATCATGTTATATCCTAACAGTTCAAACATCCACACCTGCCTTTCCACACTGTATGCAGCTCTTTCTTGGTTCTCAGTTCATTTTTTGCTTCCATTTTTATTCCATATGGCCATAGCTCCAGTCCAGTCATGGGCATCCTGCATCAGTCCATCTGGCCTACTGAGGTCTACACTACAAGGCTCTAAACTAGGCCCCTTGCTGTTCTCCATCTTCATTAACAACCTTTATACTGTCATCCCAAAAGTCAGCTGTATCCAATATGCTGATGACTCTACTCTGATTTGCTCAGCCACATCTCCAATAGAGTTATGGTCAGCTACCCAGACCACCTTTAATACAATAGAAAACTGGCTTTCTGAACGTCGTCTGATCCTAAATCCCCAAAAAAACTAAAATGCTATTATTTTCACCAACACGTAGGTCTACCACTTTCACCTTTACCATAAATTCAAATGATGGCACAATAATCTCCCCTGACCCCTCTATAAAACTGTTAGGTGTCATCATAGACAATAATCTAAAATTCGACCTACATGTTAACCAAACTATCAAAACCATCAATAAAAAACTAGGGTCACTTTACAGAATAAAAGCCTTCCTAACCCCTCCAGCTAAAATTGCCATAGCTCGCTCTGACTTTCTTTCAACCCTTCTGTATGCATCCTTTCTACTCTCGAATTTAAACAAGACTGTCCTTAAACTCTCAATTTGCTACAACCACATTGCCAGGTTTGCCACTGGGCTGCCTTTTAGGACACATCATTGCATCAATCTAAATCAACTTGGGTGGCTTAAACTACCCAGCCTAATCCAGTATAACCAACTGATAACGGCCTATAAAATCCTCTATAATCCGGGCAATACTCCTGCACTTAAAAATATTATCACCCCCTATAACAATCCTAGACCGCTTCGATCCTCTAACAAACTACTAATTCAGACTAGAAAAATTAATAACACAGCCGGTGACTCTCTCTTTGCAAACTCTGTAAGTAGATCCTGGAACTCTCTTCCAGCTGATATTACCTTACTTTCCACCTTAGGTCAATTTAAAACTAGACTCAAACAACATTTGTCACTTAACTGGCTATGTCAATGTATCAAGCCTGGCTAACTCTCTCTAGAATGTGTAAAGATATGTTAACCAGTTTACTGTGTAATTTAATTTAATCCTGACTTGCGCTCAGGATTAACTCTAACCTGTGGAACTTGTTTAACTTGCTTACTTATGTAATCTCCTAAACAGTCTGTTTGTAATATGTAATGCTGGTATTATGTAATGCTGTATCTGCTTACCCATGGAGCTTTTCTCCCTGGGCCTCCGCTGAAAATGGACATGCATCCAGTCGAACTATCCCGGTAAACAAATGTAAAATAAAATAAAATAAATAAAATAAAATAAAATGTTCATATCTCTAGAGCCATCTGTGCTACAAAAGAAGCATTAATTGCAAAATATTTTTACAGTGTTAACATTCATTAGATTCTAGGTCTTAAAACTGATTTTAAGTCATAATAAATATTAATTTTTGTAATATTTTATAATCATCTTACAATCCCTACATAACCACTAAAGCTACATACGTAATGTCAGCAACATTTTTTTTCTACCAGCTATGACCTTTCATTTGAAGATAACCAGTTTTGTCAGTTTTGCTTGGTTGTTGAAATATTTAAAGAAGTATACACATTATGGCAATATAAACACTATGTGACTAATATTTCATATTTCTTTAGCTACACCAGACATATGTCAGGCTGCATTCATGTTGACCATCATGTAAGCTTTAAGGAACAATCTTTCAATTGGTTATATGCAATGTGCTTTTGCAGTTCTTAATATAAAAACAACCAGTAAATATCAGATGTGTAGAGGATCAGTCAATAGATCCTAGAGGTACACCTTGAGGTGTTGCTAGGGTTTAATCACTTAATATCACTAGATAGATCCTAGAGAGTCACCTTGAGGTGTCACTAGAGTTTAATTGCGTAATATCACTAGATAGATCCTAGAGAGACACCTTGAGGTGTCACTAGGGTTTAATTGCTTAATATTACTAGATAGATCCTAAAGAGACACCTTGAGGTGTCGCTAGGGTTTAATCACTTAATATCACTAGATAGATCCTAGAGAGACACCTTGAGGTGTCACTAGGGTTTAATTGCGTAATATCACTAGATAGATCCTAAAGAGACACCTTGAGGTGTCACTAGGGTTTAATCGCTTAATATTACTAGCTAGATACTAAAGAGACACCTTGAGGTGTCACTAGGGTTTAATCACTTAATATCTGTAGAAGTCATTAACTTACCTGGGGTCTAGACTGAGGTAAGACTTAAAATTTAGGATTAGAGTGAAGGTTAGGTTTTGACTGATGGTTAGTAGTATAGCAAGTATGACAGCATGAAGGTATGTTGTAGGGTTTAAATCTATTTTTTGGGCTATGTTTTGTGAATTTTCATTGGGTATGATTTCTGATGACCTGCTTTTCACTGTTTTTCGTCTATGTGAATGCAATATACAGTTTCATAGTGTGCTTTTTAAACAGAGATCCATTTAAAAATATGTGCTGCAAAATTGAATTGAAAAGGTAGGTTTAAAAAGTCTTATTTCTCAACCTTTGAATTTGGCAGAGGTTATGACTCTACAACGAAAGGAGAGTGCCATTCTGGTCATGACAGGCCACATCAGTGACCCACCTTCATCAAAATAAAATTATTGCTAAATTCTTTGTTTATTTATCTTTTCTGTCATTTAACAGTCTAATATCATAACACAATATTATACTGTCTCATCCCTGTTGAACACTGAATTGACAGAGGTGGATTAAAGTGGTCAGTGCTTTTGACATGGTGTGAAATTATTACCAAAGATGAAATGCAACTTGCTGATTTTTCTGCACTTGCTGTGGAATGTTTCTTTGCATGCCTTATGAGCTATCACAAGTAAAGTGTTTACTGTCCTGTTCTGGTCTATTTTATCATGGAAGATGAGTGATCCTTGATGAGTAAAGTTCAATTCATTCTAAGAAACCTTTCCAGTTGACTCTTGTTATTAATATACAAATGCATGCAAAAAGTATAGCTATGTCTTATATATATATATATATATATATATATATATATATATATATATATATATATATATATATATATATATATATATATATATATATATATATATATATATATATATATATATATACACACAAGTTCTTGAAGTCAAGTCCAAAGCATCCTGTCCAAACGGAAAATTGTCAATTTAAATTTCCTCATCCTTGATTATCACGCTGTTGAGAAGTTTAGAAAGTTCTAGTATTTCCAAGGATTCTTTAGTGGTTCACTGCAGCAGTCAAAAACTAGCTATGAATTGCTATCATTGTTACTATTGTACTTACGTTTCTAGAAATGTCACAGCCAGTAGTTATCCATTCTGTCTCCTACTCTATTGCACTGTGGTTGATTACTTAAGTCTTAGACTTGACATGTGACATCTTACCCACAAGCTTCAGATTACTATTACTACTGTTTCACTCCATTCATTATGGCATTCTGTTTCCAGATGCCTCAGCACCTGGGTACAGTTTATCCTTCCTCTCCAATCAAAGCAATCCATTCCTAGGCTCATAGTTGAATACTTGGCTAACTGCTCTGCAGGCCATTTTTGAGTCTAGCCAACATCCTGCTGTCAGATTCAAATCTTGTACCCTGTATCCCTGAGGCAAAAACCTTAACCATTATACCAAACCTAGCTCCCAGTGATGGAGACATTTCTCCTTATGTGGTATTAATTCTCATTCAGCATTTCTTCTGCCAAATAACAGAATACCCTGAGGTAGTGGGTGATATAGACTGCACGCAAATATGCATCAAAGCACCACACGGTGAGTGGGTTAGGGTCTACATCAACTGCAAGGGCTTCCCCTCCATCAACTGCCAAGTCATGTGCGATGCCCAGGGCATAATAATGAATGTGTGTGCTGGCTGCCCTGGAAGCCATCATGATTCCCACATCTGGCATCTGAGGCAGCTGTACCAGCGATTTGCCAATGGGGACATCCCTCACGGTCACCTAGTGGGGAATGCTGGATACGCACTGGAGCCGTGGCTGATGACACCCATCAGAAATGCACACACACACGAACAAGAACTCCATAATGAGGCACATGCACAGACCAGAATTATAGTAGAGCGTGTGTTTGGGATGCTCAAGTCACAGTTCTGGTGCCTGGATACATCCGGTGGAGCCTTGCAGTACTCACCAGCTACATGTACCCAAATTGTCCTTGTATGTGCCATGCTACACAATATGATCCTGTGGAAACAGCTGCAGCAGGAACAGCATGGGGCAGGGCCACACAGCCCCCCACCACTGCCAAGGCCTGCACAGGCACAGACTGACTCGGAGGAGGAACAACCTGAGCCTGCCCCAGTAGGCAGAAGGAGGTGTGCCCAGTATGCCCTGGCCTTAGCAAAGAGGCAACACATAGCACATACACTGACACAGGAGGGACCAAGGGAATAACACCTCTCTCCAACTCACACATACAGTAAAAGGGATGCTAAACATTACACTACCTGTGCCTAACCATGTGTAGGGAGTGTACTATGTGCATCTGACATAGGCAGCCCTGCAGCACCACCCTCAATACTGGGAGACCCACAAGGTAAGTGACTCACACATGCCAGTCGGGAGGCGGGGTCATATACCCAACAACAGTCACAGCCAGCAGGACAGGTGTAGACAAACACAAACAAAGGCTGTGCTATGGCCTCTGAATGAGGCCTAAAGGTACCCCCCCCCAGGCCTACACAGACAGACTGCAGCAGGTCAGGCAGTGGAATGTCAGTTCTGAAGGGCAGGAAGTCAGAAACTAATATGTAGGTAATTAAAAGCTAAGATCTGTAGTACACTGGTATGCCTCTAGCCAGCATGATAGGTAAGACTACAGACTTAAATGGAGTACCCGACATACCAGTACAGTCCTAGCAAATGTGTACAAGTGTCAGGTGTGCCCCCCCCATCCGACGTAGAAATGTAGTCACAGTCAGGTGTGACCCACCCCCAATCCTGTGTGGAAACATAGAAATAGTCAGGTGTGCCCTCCATCCTACGTAGAAATGTAGTAACAGTCAGGTGTGCCCCCCACAATCCTGTGTAGAAATGTAGAAATTGTCAGGTGTGCCCCCCATCCCACATAGAAGTATAGTAATAGCCAGGTGTGCCCCCCCACAATCTTGTGTAGAAATGCAAAATAGTCAGGTGTGCCCCCCATCCTACGTAAAAATATAGTAACAGTCAGATGTGCCCCCCCACACAATCTTGTGTAGAAATGTAAAATAGTCAGGTGTGCCCCCCATCCCACGTAGAAATATAGTAACAGTCAGGTGTGCCTCCCAATCCTGTGTAGAAATGTAGAAATGGTCAGGTGTGCCCCCCATCCCACATAGAAATATTGTAACAGTCAGGTGTGCCCCTCCCCCACAATCCTGTGCAGAAATATAGAAATACTCAGGTGTGCCCCCTCATCCTATGCAGAAATGTAGTAACAGTCCATGCCAAATGATCAACGGATACCCTGCAGAGACAACATGCCACCTGCAGGTGTACAACACAAAGGTCAGCACTGCAGTACAAACTACCTGGACTCAATCCACACATTCAATACAGACGGCAATATTGGGCATGCCCACACACTTAGAGTAATGAAGGCAATGTCAGTCAACAGCATACTGAAAGGTCATAGTGGGCATGTCTGCAAACACCAGTTGACCAGACATATCTGTCAGCCGCAGATGTTAGTGCAGACACACCTCAGTATGCACCACACATGCTTTGCACACACAGTGGAAAGGAATATAGGCATATATGTAAGGACAACACACTATAATAAGCCAAAGATAGGCATACGTAGATGTGTGGAAGAGGGTGACTGTGACAAGGAGCCATCCATAGCTCTCCAATCCAGCACACAGCCAAAGGGCCACAATCACACGAGTGTCTGATGTCACACACTGCAGATACTAACCACTGGTATCTGTCAGCATTACAGAGTATATGGTGCACGTGCCAGCTGTGCAACATGACTGTTCAAGGAAGTAGTCACCTAGCAGCTGTATACATGTATCTGTGGAATATGACCCAGGTTGTGGCTGCATGTGGCATGTCAACCCCTAGATGAATGGGTTATGGCCCATGCGCACACACTGCCCTCCCCATAGCCCCACTATGACAAGCCTGTTGAGGTCATCTACTGTGAAATACACCTTTGGGAGAATTGCATCCCAGTAATCTCCATGGCATGTCCCATAACCATGTACTGCTATAGTATGATAAACTAGTTAAGTAGGAGTTCTAACCCCAGCCTTAACAACTGTGTGTCTGTGTAGAGAGTAATGCTTTTTAGGGTGGTCACACTCCCTACAATTGAAATGCTCTACTGTGGTAAGGCTGCTGATGCCATCCACCTAGAAATAAGTCCCTGGAAAGGTTGCATCCTAGTAATCTCCGTGGTGCGTCCCATAACTGCATACTGCTGTAGTGTGATAAAACAGTAAGGTAGGAGTTCAATTTCCAGACATGAAAACTGTGTGTATTTGTGTGTGTGTCTGACTCTGTCTGTGTAAAGAGCAATGCTTTTTAGGGTAGTCACACTACCTACAATTCAAATGCTCATCTTTGGCAAGGCTGCTGATGTCATCCACCTAGAAATACACCTCTAGGAGCTGTAGCCCAGTAATCTCAATAGTGCATCCTGTAACTGCGTACTGCTGTAGTGTGATAAATTAGGTAGGTAGCTGTCTTATTCCCAGACATGGCAAGTGTGTGTGTGTGTTTGTGTGTCTGTCTGTCTGTGTAGAGAGCAATTCTTTTTAGGGTAGTCACACTCCCTACAATTCAAATGCTCATCATTGGCAAGGCTGCTGATGTCATCCACCTAGAAATACACCTCTGAGAAGCTGTAGCCCAGTAATCTCTATAGCGTGTCCTGTAACTGTGTATTTTGCTGTAGTGTGATAAATTAGGTAGGTAGCTGTTGTAATCCCAGGCATGGCAAGTGTGTGCCTGTCTGTGGAGAGAGCAATGCTTTTTTAGGGTAGTCACACTCCCTACAATTTAAATGCTCATTTTTGGCAAGGCTGCTGATGTCATCCACGTGGAAATACACCTCTGGGAAACTTTAACCTAGTAATCTCAGTAGCTTGTCCTATAACTGCGTACTGTTGTAGTGTGACAAATTAGGTTGGTAGCTGTTCTACTCCCAGACATGGCAAGTGTGTGCATGCCTGTCTGTGTAAAGAGCAATGCTTTTTAGGGTAGTCACACTCCATACAATTTGTATGCGCTACTTTGGCAAGGCTGCTGATGTCATCTACCTAGAAATACACCTCTGGAAAAGATGCAACCCAGTAATCTCCGTAGTTTGTGCCATAACTGTATACTGCTGTAATGTGATATAGATCCCTGTTAGCGGTTCTATAACCACACATGTCATTTGTAGATGTTTTGTGCATGTTTTAATGTCTGTGTGGGGAGCAATGCATTTTAGGCTAGTCACACTCAGTACATTTCCAGTAGCCTACTTTGGCATTCCTGCTGATGTCATCCAATGTGATATACACCTTTGGGGAATGAGGTCTCCAGTAATCCCTGTGGTGTGTCCTATAACAGCTCCCCACTGTAGTGTGATAGAGACCTCTGTTAGGTGTTTTATATCCAAGCATGTCATTTGTGAAAGTTGTGTGTGTTTCAATGTCTATGTAGGGAGCAATGCATTTTAGGCTAGTCACACTCAGTACATTTCCAATGGGCTACTTTGGCAGTCCTGCTGATGTCATCCAATGTGAAATACACCTTTGGGGAAGGAATACTCCAGTAATCTTTGTGGTGTGTATTATAACTGTGTAGTGCTGTAGTGTAATAAACTAGTTAGATAGGGGTTCCACTCCCAGACATAACAGGTGTGTGTGTGAGACTTGTATCCTGTGTGGAGGTGGGTGTGGGCCCAATGTGGGGTGGGTTTTGCAAATGTCTTTTATGGTGGCCCTATATCACAATGTCCACTGTACAGGGATAACAGATGTGAAATAGCCAGTCTATACCCATACATTTGGCATCACAGCCAGGCAATCACAGTTAGCAACCCCAGTATTACCCAGAGCACATTCTCAACCTATGTCACACACACACACACACACACACACACACACACACACACACACACACACACACACACACACACACACACACACACACACGCCGAGGCAACAGCCAATATGTATGTAGTACACTGCATATTGGTGACTGATAGTAACTATGGAGTGATTGCAATGGCCAACAGAGGGCATGTGTCTAATAGGCACATGCATGCCAATAGTGCCCTATCCCCATGTTCCCCACTGGACATGTGCAACACCTGTGGTGCCATCCCCTGTGACCCACAAAGGACCTACCATGCCTGAAAACATGCCCTGTATGGACAGATGCCACTGACACCAGGGAATGTCATTAGCATGCTATCAATGTAGGTGCAGGGTTAACCTGCTGTCCATTATCAGTTCCTGCCACAGGTGGGCTAGACTGGCACATCTAATGATAATCTGTGTACACAATATGGGCCTTACACCCCAGGTACAGTTCCACATGTCAATGTACATGCATGTGAGAGGTGTGCACATCCCAGACACTGTCCATGTCGTGGACTAGGGAACATATACATGGCAAGTGATTCACAGCATTGGCCACACACAATAGCCTCCCAGGTGACTGGATGGTGGATACAGTACCCACCTGTGTGGGCAAATGCAGAAACCACAGGCCTGAGCCACAATGCAGACCATTGTCATGTGGCCTGATGCCAAGGTATACCCATCACCTAGCCTTGTATAGCCATCTGGCACAGTCAACCACCACATACCCATGCAGAAATGTACCATGCATGTCATTACTGGTACCCTGTGTGTTTGTGTGTGTTGTATGATGTGCATGATCACATCCACACTCACTACAACCCCCAGTGGCATACTGAAGCATGCTGTCTGATGTCAGTCACCTCCGCATACCCTTTGCCCATATAACCTCCATATGACCCATGTAGTTCATGTGATACCTGCACAGTAATGTGTTGTGCAATCTCACTAGTGATGAGCTGTATCCCTGGCCCTGCCAAGTGTGTCAATGTGTGTGCGTCCCTGTGAGAGTGTGGCTGTGTTGATGCTGGCACCTGTTCATGCAGACAGGCATGTGTACATCACCTACTGTATAGCTACCACATCCCTGTTACAGATGTCACTCACTATCACATATATGTTCTGTGGACTCCACAGCAGGTAACCTATGTGGCATATCCAACAACTGCAAAGGACAGTGATAGATCTACATAATCATCAGGAGTTTGATACCTGTGCTGGTAGGTGTGTGACACAAACATGCTTAGGTTTTACTCTCCCACCCCTCCCTGACTTGTTGATGCCTCTGTCTGCCTCTCTCACTCCCTCACTTGTGAATTTGGAGACTTATACCTGCTTTTCTTAGGCAGCAGCATGTGTATTTTAGGCAATGCTCATGATGAGCTGATGGCCTCTGCATGAATTGCAGCCCTCCCCTAGCTGATTGCATGTGGAACAGCTCTAGTAACATTCGCATAGCCAATTGCATGGAAACACACTCCAGTATCTAGGAATATCATGTTTGTGTTGGTCCTTTTCATTCGCTGTGAGCAGGAATTCCTTCTGTTGTTTGGCAAACAGCATCTCAGATGGACTGGGGATTTACCTCTGACAACATTACACTGTGGAAACAAGCCAACACACAGGAGGGGGATATGCCTGACCTGACGACAGACTAAGTGCTGCTATACTGCATTCAGAGTAATGTTGGTTTAGCAGGGTGTGTGTGGATATGGCTGTCCTACATGTATTAATATCTGCCATGCCAGTTGTATGTTTATGAAGACTCATCTGTAGGGTCATCTGCAGACTGGGCAGTGTGTGGGGCCTTTGGTGTCATGTGTTACCCACAGAACATGTATCTGTGAACTGCAGAAGGTAGTGTGAGGATTGCAGTCTGTAGATGGTGAAAGCCATGACAGTTACTGACTTCATATCCCTCATAGGACATATGTTGCAACAAACCCTGTTATAACAGTAAATGCATGATGTTATCACAACAACATGTCAATATTGGCCCTGTGTATGTGCTTCCAGCCACACCTCAGTCAACCTTTGTACATATGTCATGCATTAAGAGGTGCCTATGTGCTGTACACCATAATTAGTGTCATCATATCTGATAACAAGCCAGTGAGATATCAGACTGCTACACATGTTATGTACAGTAGGGGTTATATTTGATGACATGACCTGGACATACTGTGGTTGTTTGTACAGTACTGAGGTCTGTGTACTTATGGTGAATGTCGACAGTGTGTGTATTAATATGTACCTTGGCCTGTGTACAGACTGTGGTAGTTGTCATTGTCCTAGATCCCATCCTATCTGATATTACATGCTGCTTCATTGTATGTTACCATATTGGCTTACATGTTTGTAGGGCTATACACACACATGTCCCATACCACAGTCAGACATCAAACCAAACTGTGTAATGGCCCAGTATATGTAGAGTTAGTGTGTGAGTGGCACATATGAGGATGGTGTTGAACAGATAGTCCATATACTGTAATATTATACTAGCTTCCCATATGTGGTTGTGGCTGTGTCCTCATTGGTTGTGGTTATGCACTTTCACATAGGTGTATCTTACCCTGTGCTGTGACATGCCTGTACAGCCTGCTATATATGCAGGTACATGTGCATTCCTCCATAGGAGATGTAGGCCAGTGTTAAGCCAGTCTGCCTGTAGCCTGCACAGTGCATTGTTACATGCCAAGCAGCTTAGTGAACTTACCCAGTGAAATGTCATGTGCAGATACTTGCCAGATGTACTGCTGCTGGGCCTCCTTAACAGTCATTATGTCAGACAGAGCAGTGGGATGTTATACAGATGTATGTCAATATCTAGTGGGTAGTATGTGGCCATGGCACCCCTGTACCAGTGGTTATTACGTGTCAGGCCAGACAGGGGTGTGTGAATGCATTACCTATGGTGGCATATGTATACCAGTCATTATGTGTTATACCCATCTACATGGCTGTTAACATCCATATTGTCAGGCATGGTACACATGTTTTGCACTAAGGGGTTCTGTGTATACCTCTGGACTGTACAGAGTGTGTCAGAATGTCCACACGTATTGGCCAATATCTCTGCTGCAGTCAACAGGGGCAGTACATGCTAGCAGTGGTACTTTACTATGATGTCCTTAGGATGTCTGTCAGTAGCCAATGGCACACATGTAGAAAGCAGATGTGATCTCCCACACACACCATGTCTGTGAAGACAATCCCAATTACAGTAGCAATAGTATATAGAACTGTAATAGTACACAAATAAAGGTTTTCCATTATTGCAAACCTGTGTGTGGTGTTTGTTCCTATGACCTCTCTGTGGGTATATGTTGCAGGCAATGATTGTCATTTGTATGGGTGGCCTATACAGTGTCCAGTTGTTCAGGTGTGAACTGTAGGCATAGTGGCTGTTCCATATTTTGTGCACCTTCTACATATGCATCTTACTGTACATATCTCTGCATGTGTATGTGTAGTCACATGTATAAATATACATATATATATATATATATATATATATATATATATATATATATATATATATGTAAATATATATATATATATATATATATATATATATATATATATATATATATATATATATATATATATATATATATATATATATATATATATATATATGTATATCTGTATATCTGTATCTGTATATATGTGTCTGTGTATATGTATCCTGGGGATGTTGATAGCTTCCACGTTATACATTTCCTATGGAAGCCAGACCGTACTGCATGATATGTTACCAATACCAGCCTGAAATCATACAGATGGGATGTAGTACTGTTAACATCTTGTGCCCATGTCATGTCAGGTCCTGGTTATGGGATCTGCAACACTTGGTAGTGTATTGCAGGGTGGACGTGTTTGGCTGTGGGGGGTATGCCTATTCGTACAAGACGTATATTGTTTGGGGCCTCTCAAACCCATTAACGGTGCATGTGGACATATTTGTTTTTGTTAATCTACCATTGCTAGGGGAATACCAGATCCTAGGGGAATAGTTTGCTAGTCGTCTACTTCCAGATCTAATTATTTTAAGGACTTTTTGACATGCACTGACTAGTATATCTTCTTTCCCAAAGGTCTCTGAAAAACTACTTTTCTTCTGATTAGTTACTACATGACTGATTACTTGTAAAAGTAAGCATACTTATGATGCGATTTTGGGTACAAAACCAAGCTAGCTGTTACTAAGACATACTTCTAGTAGGCTTTGTGAGACAAGGTAATGAAGAACCATAAAACAAGTTTTTGTGGAGTTTAAGTCTATCTGGTTTGAGCATCATGCTGTTACTTCACATTATGAAACTTTCTTGCTAGCTGTAGCAGCGTGAACAGAACCTGCACATCTGAGTGATTTTACTTCCTCCCTGTCAAAACTGTTTTAACAAAAGTGCTCATCTTCTGGCTGTTTGCATTCTGACCCATCTATATGCCCCCACTAAAAAAAAAAAAAAAAAAATTAAAGAGTGAGTAAACAAAATTAACTATGCAAGCATCAATCTACCTGTACTGTAGCTCCTGTGCAATATACCATCGTTTCCCTACTGATACTTTCAATACTTAATGGTCCTCTGTGCTTTTTGTTTCAATATCCAAATTATTCAATCTTTTCATCACTTTCCTTTTGACAATAGAATACTTCATGTGTTAAATGAGGAAGTATACTTATTGAGATGCTACTTTTTCTTACAAAATGTACGTAGCTATTAAGTAGGTGACCCAGCAAGGCTATCTGCAATGGCTTTCTGTTTTTTAACATTTTCTTGGATTGCATTGAAACATACCAGCTTCAGGACAAGATTGTGTGCAGGCAATGCAGGCCTTGTGCTTTTAAACTGCATGACTTTACCATGTTCTTGTTTCGCTTTGCAGGAACTAACAAACACCAGTCTATTGTTTATTTTGTTAATTTCTTTCAAAAGGAAATGAAATAGAACTCCCCATAGACAGAGGTATTGGAAAGTTAAGGATACTGCATGCAAAAAAGAACAGTATCTGAAATTGCCAAAAATGAAATACTAATAGAAATTCTCTTTGAAGATGGTTGCATAATTTCTGCAATAAAAATTCCTTTGAAGTCAAGCCATTGTGCAGTATTACACTGGAAATTCCATGTTAACATGATAAAAACTTTGCACCAGCATTGTTTTCTTACCAGTTAATGAAAAAAAAAATAAAATTGAAGCTGAACTGAACAAAAAAAGAACTGCCCATATCACATAATCTGTCTGTTTCCTGTCTACTTTGCCTATTTTATCTCAGAAACATTTGTTATCTTTACCTCGCTGCCTGGGAGATATTTTCTTTTGTACATATCTTGTATATCATGTGCCTATGGATTAAATCTGCCTTTTATACTATATTGCTTATTGAAGATTATTTTTTAAAAAGGAGTTAAACTTTGTGACACTTCTGAATTTTTCTCATTTCAGTTATCTCTTCCTGATACTGTGATTTACACTGCTCATGCTGCATTCTCTCATTCTGGAGTCTTTGCAGAAGTCAGTAGAAGAATATGTATGTGTGGTAGCAAAATGTCTTATAGGTTCATCGGTGATTACTAGGCCAATGGCACAAGAGCCTTTACAAGCCTAGCCAATAATACCCAGGATATGACAATATTATATCTTAATTTCCCATGTATGCGGTGGGGTAGTATCAGGGTAGTGGGTCTTTGAGTGCTGGAATCCTGAGTCATTTTACAGACTGTCTCTGTCCATAAGGGATACGGGCAGTACCCTGGGAGTGAATTTACAGTTCCCATTCATTTTCATTTATCCAAATTCTTTTTGAAGAGCTTGAGGGATGGGCTTTGTTTTATGAAGATGTGATGTTTATTCCATAGAGGAGGTAGCCTTTGGGATATGAATCTGTCTCTCCAGTAAGTTCTGTTAGAGTCACAAGTAAGATTCAGGTCCATGGCACATATAACCCTCATATCATTTTTCTTGTGAATATGTAACATTTCCATCAGGGCTGGATCAGACAAGGCGTTGTAGGTCAGGTATAACACCTCTCTCAATAAATGATATGACAGGAAATAAAGGGATAGGGCTTTTAGTCGGTCTCCATAAGACATGTGTCTTGCTCTTTGTATTTTTTAGTGAAAGACCTCTGGAGCTGCTCCAAATGCTGGAAGTGCCTGGTTAGGTACATAGAGAAGGGAGCACTGTACACAATTATGGGCCTGATGAGGGCCGTGTACAATGGCACTATGACTTTCTTTGATCTTGATGCCATACCTTTACTTATAAGTTGAGTGACACAGAAGGATTTCCTCACTATCGTAGCTACCTGGTAGTCAAAGTTTAAGTTACTATCTATCTGTGTTCCTAGGTCCCTCACCACTGGGTTTACTTAGGATCATAGGATCATAGAAGGTTATTGGCCTGGAGGTCATTTTAAGCCTAGCCCTTTCATCCCAATGTAATACCATAGATATTCTAGTCAGTACCCAGGACTGTATTTAGTAATGACTGACCATGTCCAGGAGGGTTGTGAGCACTACCCCTAGTAAGAATTTAAAGTGCCCCATCCATTCATCAAGGTTCCTTTTGAACAGTGTCATAGAGGTGCTCTGCTTCACATGAATTGTCAGCCTATTCCAAAGATGTGTCAGCCACTGGTAGACAAATCTGTATCTCCAGCACATCCTATTCAAGTCACAGGCCATATTTAGGTCCCTGAAATGGCCAGCTCTAGTCCTGTTTAATTTACTGATGTGTAGCAAATTCATTAGGTTTGGATCAGAGAGCATAAGTCTCTCCTTAGAAGTCTATATGATACCGAATATAGTGACAGGAACGTCATTCAATCTGTGTAAGGCATGTGCTGGAGTCCCATGAGCTTAGTTAGAAACCTCCTAGGTCTCTCCAATTGCTGCAGGTGCTTTGTATGGTCCATGCCTAAAGGGGCATTATATTCAATTATGGGCCTGATTTGTGATGAGTGTACAGGGGTTATAGCCTCCTTTGTTCTAGATGAGATGCCTTTGCTCATTAAGTGTGCTATGTAGAAAGCCTTCCTTACTACAGTAGACAAATGGTGGTCAAAGCCAAGGTCACAATCTATTTGTGATCCCAAATCTCTTACCACTTCGTAGGTACATTGAGTATTGTTGTTAATTTGATAGTGTAAAGGCACATTGTTTTTACCGAAGGGAATGATGATGCATTTCTTTGCATTCAGTTTGAGATGATGACTAAGACACTAGTCATTGGTCTGTGTAAGACCCTCCTGAAGTATACTGGAATCATTTGGGGATTCAATAATTGCACCCATTTTGCTGTCATCCACAAATCTGGTCAGCCACAGCCCCTTAGTTTTGGTCTGAACTTCTGAGAAGTATATGCCAAACAGTAGGGGCCTAGCATTGACCCTTGTGGCAGCCCACTGGTAACAGTTCTGTTGGTTTATGTAGAGTCACCCACTTTGATAGTGTGTAACTGGTTTTGAGCCCGTTGGCAGCCCATCTTACAACAAAGAGGTTTACATTCAGTTTGCTAAGGTTTTTGGTAATGCCTGAGTGTGGGATTTAGTCAAAGGCCTTTGCCAAGTCAAGGAATGCTGTGTGCACAGATCTGCCCTTGTCAATGGCCCTGGTCACATTTTCAAAGAAATCCACCAGGTTTAACAGGAAGGATTTGCCCTTGATGAAGCTAAATTGGGTCAGATCCAGGGTTTGGAGGTCACCTATGTCTTTATTTATGAGGTCCATGATGGTACGTTCCATAGTTTTACATATGAGTCTGGTCAGACCTATGAGTCTATAATTCCCTAGGTCTGTTGCTAAGCCACCTTTGTGTAGGGCAATAACTGTTGCTGTTCTCCATTCCGCAGGAACAAAGCTTGTGGTTAAGCTATGATTGAATTATGTACTTAATGGTGATGCTAGTTCATGTTTTAGTTTGTTTAGAAGACAGCCTGAGATACCGTCTGGTCCCACAGAGGCTGTGTTTTTTGCCTTAGACAAGGCTTTAATGACCTCCTCTTTGGATATGTAGGGTGTGGGAGGGGGGTGTAGGGCAAGGTTTATGATAAGTTCGGAGGGGATAAGGAAGTGAAATTTTCACTAAATCTGTCCACTAGCAGGTTTGTTAATCACTGCAGGTTCAGGGTGTGTGATACCATTAGTCACTAGTTCAGCACATGCTTGGGGGTCCTACTTTTTAGGCTATGTATGTAGCTGCAAAAGGCCTTATGGTTATCATTGGCTATGATTGCTAAATTTTTCTCAAAGTTACTCTTAGAGGATTTAACATGTTGACTTATTTGCCTGTTGAGGCTGAGGAGGGAGTTTTTCCATTGCTGAGGTCTCGCCTTAGTTTTCTTAGACAGCAACTGAGGTTGTGCTATCAATATTATAATTTGGACAACAAAGATAAAAAGAAACCAAACAGCAACCAAAGGATGCTGAGATAACCAGTGCAAAAATCTAAAACAACAAATCAAAGCGAGCACCACAACTACTGGCATAAACTTTAATGGTTAAAACAAAAATAAAATAATACAATGCTTTTACACATTCAGTGCTTCTTCAGATTCACATACACATGTGGATCTGAAGAAGCACTGACTGTGAAAGCACTTATCTTGTTATTTTATTTTTGTTTTATCCATTAAAGTTTATGCCAGTAGCCACAGTGGTCACTTTGATTTGTTGTTTTACAATATTATAATTTGCAGGGATATCTGATTTAGCAAAGGGTATGATTACACATTTAGCATTTAGTCTCAGACTATGGTTTTGAAACCAGTCATTTCTCATTTTTAGGCCTGTTTGTAGGATGTCAACATCATTTGGGGATTCAATGATTGCTGACAGCTTACAGTCATCAGTGAACTTGGTAAGCCAGAGGCCCCTAACATTTGCCTTCACTTCAGAGAAGTATATACCAAAACAGGAGGAGTTCTAACACTGAGCCTTCTGAGACACCTCGAGTAACAGGTTTCTTATTGGAAGTGGAATCACCTATCCGGAAAACATGTGTCCTGCAGTGTGCCAGTTTGCTATGCATCTGATGATGTAGGGGTTTATGCCTAACTCAGTAAATTTATCTAAGATCCTAAGTGGGAGATTGTGTCAAAAGCTTTAGCCAGGTCTGGATAAATGGTGTACACTGTTTTGTCATATTCCATGGCCTTGATGACTTTCTTTGACAAAGCCAAATTAGGTCTGGTACAGTGTTTGGAGATTTCCTATGTTGTTATTGATCAGGTCCATGATAATTCTCTCCATCACCTTACAGATAAGATTGGTCAAGCTTATGGGTGTGCAATTTCATGGATCAGTTGATGGACCCCCCTCCTAGTACAGATGGGTGACTGTTATAGTCCTCCATTCCTCTGGGACAAAGCTCATCCGGAGGCTGTGGTTAAACAGGTATTTTAATGGCCCTGATAGATTCTGTTTAAGCTGTTTAGGAAGTATCCTGGAATGTTGTTGGGATCCTTGGCTTTCATGAACACAGTAAGGACCTGTTCCTACATAATGACCAGTAGGGGGATGGTTATGTGTATTTCTTTCGGTGTGATAGGAGGTGATGGAGGGAGAAGTTTGAACTGAACTTGTCAGCCAGCAGGTTTGCATCAGTTTCAGGCTGGGTGTAAGTGTTGCCATTCATGATTAACTCAGCACATTAATGAGCATTTCCCCTGAGGTTACAAACATAATTAAAAAAAGCCTTATGGTTATCTTTCACCTGGGAGGCTCTCCTTACCTCGTAGTTTGTTTTGGCAGATTTGACCATCTCTCTAATTTGCTTGTATAGACTGATGAGTGTCTTTTTGCACTGTTTTGTCTGTTTCTTCTTGGCTTTAGAGATGATATTTCATAGGTGTATACTAGGCTAATGGACCTGGAGCCTTTACAAGCCTAGCCCATAGGATTACCCGGGCATCGTGCCACCCAACCTTAGTTCCTAGTGCATCTGTTGAGTAGAGCCACTAGAGTAATCCCCAGGGTGAATTTTCTATTTCCCATCCACTCATCAAGATTTCTCTTGAAGGGGGCCAGTGAGGTCCTCTGCTTGACATGTATGGGAAGTCTATTCCATAGCGTGGGCAGATTCTGGGTTATGAACCTGTCCCTCCAGCATGTTCTGTTGATTGTGGTAATGAGGTTGAGGTCTCTGGAGCATGTGGTGTGGAGGGATTGGGATTTCTTTAGATGTAGCATTTCTAACAGAGCTGGGTCAAACATGGCTTTGTAAGTCAAGCAGAGATCACCTCTAAGTAGGCGATATGAGACAGAGAATAGTTGAAGTTTTTTGAGTCTGTCCATATAGGACAAGTGTTTAAGGCCTAGGATCCTCTTTTTGAGGTACTTTTGCAGCCTCTCCAGTTGTTGCTGGTGTTTAGTGAGGTACATGCCAAATGGGGCACCGTAATCGATGATTGGCCTAATGAGGGAAGAGTAGAGGGAGACAATGACCTCTTTCTTCCTGGATGCAAAACCCTTAGTAATGAGATGTGCCAAATAGAAGGACGTTCTGACCACAGTGGCAATGTAGTGGTCAAAAGAGAGGTTGCTGTCAACCTGTATTCCCAGATCTCTTATAAAGCCTTCTGTGTTCAGTGGACTATCATCAATGTGGTAATTCAAGGGCACCGGGTTTTTCCTCAAGGGGGATGACGACACATTTTTTGGCATTGAGCTTAAGGTCATGGTTCTGACACCAGTCATTGGTGTCATTGAGGCCTTTCTGTAGGATGTCAACATCACTTGAGGAGTTAATAATAGCTCCCAACTTGCAATCATCTGCAAACTTTGTAAGCCAGAGTCCCTTCGTGTTGGCCTGGACTTCAGAGGAGTAGATACCAAACAGGAGAGGACCCAGGACTGAACCCTGTGGCACTCCACTCGTGACTGGTTGGCAGTCTGACTTGGAGTCATCTACTTTCACACTGTGGGTTCTATCTGTGAGCCAGTTTTCAACCCACCTAGTGATATAGGGGTTAATGCCTAGCTTAGTAAGTTGTTCTATGATTCCTGAGTGTGGAATGGTATCAAAGGCCTTGGCCATATCAAGGTAAGCTGTACGAACCACCTTGCCTTCATCCACAGCCCTGGTGACTGACTCAAAGAAGTCAACCAAGTTGAGCAGGCATGATTGTTTTATCCTTTAGTTGAATAACCTATTTATGCTAGGAGTCCACCAGGGTGGTTTATTGTTGCCAGTAATCATAGGTTTGACTTGGACAGGTACTGCCTCCTCTATGCAGCTATGAATGAGGTTGTACAGTGCTTTTGTGTACAGCTCAAAGTAGGCCTCAGTGTCATCTGGGTTTGGTGGGGCTTGGAAGTTTAATTAGCTGTCACTTATTTTGAGGTAATTGTTCTTAGCAAAGTTCTTAACAGGTTTGGTGTTTGATGAGGATTCTAGTCTAGTTTTATACTGAAGGAGATCATTTTGTGGTAACATGGAGGAGTTAATGCATAGAAGGGAGTAACATTCCCCCTTGTTCATGACTACTAGATCTATGACATTTGCACCTCTAGTTGGGGAGCTAACTAGCTGCTCTAAGATGTTTGCATTGATGAAGTCCAAAAATCTCTGAGCAAGTGAACTATGGGTCATATAAGTCTCCCAGTTTATGGAAGGGTAGTTGATGTCACCTTTAAGTATAGTGTTAGGCTGAATGTTAAGAGATTTCAGTGGTTTAGGGAGGAGGTGTGGTTTTCCAGACTCATTTTAGGGAGTCTGTAGCTAGCAATGATATGATAGGGCGCCTCAGCTATGGTTAGATTGGCATGGAGCAGCTGATGAGAGTCATGTTGTTGGACCAGTCTAGCAGTGTACTTGTCCTTTCTACACACTGAGACACCTCCTCCCTTTGTTTTATCCTGAGCTGAGGGGAATCGAAATGTATGAATGGCATTGTAGTCTTTGATAGCCAGAGTACTTTCCATGTTTCTATACCATGTTTCTGTGACAGCATATATGTCTGCATTCGCCATGGTGCAGAGTGCTTCCACAGAATGCAATCTTTTATTTAAACTGCTGGCATTGAGCAGCAGTACCTTTAAGCAATCATGAGTGATCTTATTTATTTCCAGTTTGATGACCAGGGAGGTCCACTGGGCTCAGGGAGCCCATTTTCAGAGGAGACCCAGGGAGAAAAGCTCCACATTACATACTTTAGTTACATATACAATCATAGTCAAGAAGACACAATTACAATTTCATTTCATGCTAGAGAACAGGAATAAATTCTTTGGTTACATAGTATCTAAATATTTAGGATGGCAGTGGTCACTTAATTGAGAGGGAGAATAAAGGCTTAGAAGGAAAAGAGAGAAAAAAAGGTGGGATGTGTTATTTATAATATGTACAATTATGTTATTTACAATATGTACATTTATGTTAGGTTAGCTTGTACTCAGAGTTAGTCAGGAGTTTAAGGGGTGGATTGATTAGTAAGCTAGGTGGGGAGAGTGCAGTTGCATTTCCTGTTAGAGGAAAGGTAGGAGTGTAGCTGAGTTTTAAAGTTTTCAAAGTTTTCAAAGTTTTCACAAGTCCTTAGAGAGGAAGGAAGAGAATTCCATTTTTTAGCTAAGGAAAAGGATAACAGAAGCTGACCTGCAGGACGATTGGGTTTGCGGACAGTGATTAGGTTTTAGTGAGTAGATCTTAGAGTTCTCTGACGAGTGTAAGGTTGAAGGATGTTAGTTAGTGCTGGGCACTTAGTAGGTTGAAAAATCAGTCTGTGGGCTGTAGTAATTTGGAGATAGTCTAGATGGTTGGAGAGTTCAAGCCAATTTAACAAACGAAGGGCAGTACAATGATGGGAGGAGAATATGGCTTTGGTTGCAAATTTAGAAATCTTATTATAACAGACTTCCAATTTGGAGGAGAGAGAGGCAGATAACTTTGTTAGTAGAGGAGCACCATATATTAGTGAGGGGAGTAGATAGATAGGTAGTGGCGAAAGTTTGTTTGGTGGAAGGAGACAGAAAGTGGATGTTTCTGAATAGCATACCAAGTTTTATATGGGTTTTCTTAATGTTTTGCTGGATGTGAGTGTCAAATTTTAGGTGTTCATCAATAGTAACCCCAAGTAGTTTAAACAAAGGGAACAACCTCTATAGTAGAGTTGTTTTGGCTAATAATTTGGAACTAGTTTTTATCAAGAGGGGAAGCCTTTGAGGGAGAGAATAATAGTATTTTGGATTTGTTGGCATTTAGCGAGAGGCAGTTTTGGAGCATCCAGTTCTCAGTGGTGGAGAAAGCAGTTTGGGTCACTGTTTAAAGCTCTGAGAGGTTAGAGGCGCAGCAGACTAAAGTTGAATCGTCTGCATATTGTACAAGTTTGGTGTTGGGTATGGTTTTGTGGAAATCATTAATAAAGATGTTGAATAGCATTGGACCGAGTATGGATCCCTGGAGTACCCCAGTGGGGGTAGGAAGGAAGGTTGAGGTGCCTTTCCCCCATTTCACAGCTTGAGACCTGTCAGAGATGTAGCTTGAGAACCAGGATAAGGTATTCTGAGAGAGACTAAGGTTATAAAGATGGTTCAAGAGATGGGTGTGGGAGATGGCATCGTATGCCTTGGACAGATCTAGTAGAACTGTTGATACTATTTTTCCAGAGTCGCGGGCAAGATTTATTGTGTCTAAGAAGGAGGGAAGGGCAGTGACAGTACTATGGTCAGGTCAGAAGCCGTGTTGGGTTGGAGTGATTAGTTGGTGATTGGTTAAGAATGGCATAAGCTAAAGGTGGATGCATTTTTCCAGAAGTTTTAAGATTGGGAAGAGGATAGCTATGGGTCGGTAGTTAGGGATGTTATTGTTTTTGCCTCCTTTATGGAGAGGTAGAATAAAGGCAGCCCACCATAATTTGGGCACATAAGATTCCTGCATGGATCTATTGATCAAGATGCTAAAGGGGAGAGTGATACCATCTGTGGCTATTTTTAAGAAGGAAGATGGGATATGTTAAGGGGCATTGGTGCATGGTTTTAATTTAGAGAGTAATTTTTTTATGTGGGAGGTTGAGATGGGTTTAAGTTCAAATACTGGAGGAGGATTGGGGATAGAGGGTGGTATAGGGGATGAGGAAGATTGGATAGATTGAGGGAAAGAGTTATTGTTAGGGAAGGTCTTGGTCAATTCTGCTATGGAGTTGGTGAAGAAGGAGTTGAATAGAGAGGCTATTTCAGGATCATATTTGCTGGTGTCAGGGCAGGAATTGTTTTTGGTACCTGGGTTGAGAAGAGAATTAATGGAATTCCAGAAAAGTTTGGGTTTTTTTGATTGGTTAGACTGGAATTTGATATAGTAGGACTTTTTGTCTCTGTTGATTTGTTTTTTAGTGAGGTTGCAGAGTTGTTTATATTTAAGAAAAGCTTCTGACTGCTTGTATTGATGGTATGTTTTCCAGGATTTATCTCTTTGTAGCATAAGTTTTTTTGGTATCTTTGGTTAGCCATGGGGTGGTCTTGGTTTTTATTCTTTTTGTTCTTGGTGGAGCTAGGGAGTTGAGGATGTTTAAGAAGGTTGAGTTGAAAATTCTATGGCATTGTCTAGTGGAAGAGTTTTTAGGGGGTTCCAGTTTGTTTGTTTTAGGGAGTCAGAGAAAGTAGTGGGGTTAAAGTTTGTGAGGTTACGTGTGTGAATATATTGCTGTAGGTGAGGAGAGGAGTGGGTAGCTCGGTGTATGAAAGCTGGCAAGTGGTCTCCTATAGGGTCAGGTATAATGCCAGAGTTTAAGACTATTAGGATGGGATACTAGGACCTAGTCTAGTGTGGTACCTGGGGGGGGGGTTGTTTTGTTGGGTCTGGTAATGGAGTTAGTTAGTTGGGTATAGTTAAATAGATTGATGGATATGGTGGGATTAGAGTTGTTGATTTTATTCCAATCGATATTTACATCTCCAAATATGAAGGTCTCTAGCTTAATATTGGTAGAGGTCCAGAGGAGAATTTCTTCAAGAGTAGTGGTGTTAGTACCAGGGGGGAATGATACAAATGCTTTTATGGTTATTTGTTTTTAGTAGGCCTATTACTAGTTCTGCATTGTTGAATGGAGGGATAGGATTGGGGTAGGGAATGATGGATAGCAGGTTAGAGTTGTTTAAGGCTACCCCACCCCCTTTTCTATTTAAGCGATCATGTCTGAGGGATTGGAATCCAGGAGGGAGGATTTCAGAGTTACAAATATGAGGTTTTAGCCAGGTTTCTGAGATGGCTACAATGTTGGGTAGGTTGTAGTTTAGCCAAGCATGAAAGTGGGCTACTTATTTCTTAGACTTTGGGCTGTGATGGTGAAGAATTTGAGGTATTTATGGTTGGTTTTATTGCTTGTGGCAGGGAGATTGGGACTAGAGGGGTTAACAACTTGGCACAGCTTAAAATATGCACTATGGGACTAGATAAAGTTTTTGCCAGTATCAAGAAGCCAAGTTGTAACAAGTACAAACCATCTCTGGCAAAGCATCGTGGTTTGTCGATCATGTCTCCTCAGGCTGACATATATCGAAATCTCTTGTTGTAACACCAGAAACTAAGACAATTGTTGAAGTCTATCAATTTTTGCTGATACTATGGCATCATCATTGGTGAAGGTAGGATGCTACTCATGGCTAGATTCATATCCATCTGGGACACATATTCTGAGAGTTCCATCATGTCTCTCTTCATATAGTCTAGTGAGTGAGGTATGTCTTAGGTCGTTTACACCCACATGGACTATGACTGTGCCATATGGGACTTGTGGTTTAGACCTAAGTGCATGTGTGATCTGACAGATCCTGGCTCCAGACAGACAGCTGACTGTGCTCTTCTCCTTGTTTATCTGGGTAAGGGGACATCAATATGTCTTACAATGGAATTCCCAATAACTGGAAGGTTTGGCTGTGTGATGTGTTGCCTTATGGAATGGAAGTGGGGCTACTATGATTTTCAGAGTTATGTGTTGTGTGAAGTGCTATCTTTTTTGTGTGTGAGCAGGGCCACTGACAGATACTTTTAGGAGGTCATAGAGGTTTGTGTAGATTACATGTAGATACCTCCACATATATGGGTCTACGTGTTTGGGCCTTAGTGTTGGTAGTGAGTATTTTGGGTGTAATGCTGACAACCTGGTTTGCATTTTTTGTGAGTGTATGTGAGAGCTTTGCCTCCAAAGATATTATGCATCTACATCTCTGACACACTGTGTTTGTCTGTTCTAAAATTAAATGGTTGTCAGTGAACAGGAGACGGTTATTACACTGCCTCAGGATGCCGATATCCACAGGGCAGAAACACAGATGACAGGAAAGCACCTGTCCGTTATACCAGATCTTTAGTGGATTGGAAGTTTTAGGGGAGAGTCACTAACATGTTTAAGTGAGAGCGTTTAGTAGTACACTATAAGATGACCTGTAGTGGTGCTGCCTCTGCTCAAACTGGCAGCTCTTTGAACAGCTATAAGCAGTGGGAGATTGTAGAGAGTGTTTCCTATAGAGGATTTTAAACTAGACAGGTTTGCATGGGTAACCTCATTTGTGCAATGTGCAAATGTAAGGCTTTTATACCAGCAGGATGAAAGACTTTTACTTAGTTAACTCCTCAGACCAATCATATAAACATAAAATAAGCCTTCCACCAGCAGATCCCAGCTCAGATGGGTTGAACCAGCCCTCTGCTCCCACCAGAGTGCAGAATAAAATCATCTTAATGCAAAACAAACTGGTTTTGAGCTCGGATGTAGTAATAAATGCTTTACAACAAAAGCATAACTCCTGCAGTATCAGGAATCATTGGAAATAAGTTCACAAACTTCTACAAACATAGGAAAAGTTTGTAAAAATTAGAAATATTTTGGGAAACTCAGAACAGCTTTTGCACTATCAGAGGAGTTTAGGAAATATCAGAATTTCATACACATATGATGCTGTAGGCAGATTCCTTAGGTGTTGTCTTAAGGCATTGGCAGTGGTATACAATACCTGGAATCTGCATAGTGCAAGGTAAAAAAATCATATTGCATTCTTTGAGACACAATCATAGCCATTCACAGTGCTGAGTCATGGTCAGCTTTAAATGTTGTATGTTACACTATAAATGTGTTTAAGACAGCTTATAGCGCTGCAAGTCTTCAACATGGGATTTAGTGGAAACCCCATATCAAGATTTAAGACTTCTGGTGGCCTAGCTGTTCAGCTGTTGCACATGTTCATTTGAAATCCCCTCCCCTAGTCTATTTATCTACCTTTCACTCTTGTGGTGAACCCTAAAACTCCTGCCCTGCCCCCCACCTGCTGAATAGCATGGATTTTAAAGTATGCTTCTGAACAGCCTTACATTCTGACTACAGCATTTATTCAGTGCATGAAATTGTATGCAGAAACGGGCTTTGCAAATTTGTTTCCTACTGCTTCCTATTACATCAGTATCTGCATTTCATCATTTATCCAATAAACATTTACAATGCATTTCTCATGCTCAATCTCGTCTTCCTTGTCATGTATCTTCAGGCATGTATTTATGATATTTATATATTTAATGCACTAAACCTTGCCCTCAAGCACATAATAAATCAAAATGGAAGGTAATTGTAGTTGTTGCTGTATAAAAATCTACAGAAAATCTGCAAATGTCACAACTAGAAGAATAACACAGGAAGAGAATACTAAAAGTCCTGGGAAATCACCAGCTGATGATTTACACAGATAAAGAAAATAAAATAGATATGTTTCGATCAGTACACAACATCTAAAGATGACCTGCTGCTTACCACTGATAAGATTATATAATGGATATCTGTTTGTAATACGATGGATATGTGTATGGATATGATGAATGTATGGCACCCATCAATAACCAGGATATGATTGACAGTCCATATATAATGGATATGCATATAGATTCTACAGATATACACCACCTGACAATTTAATTGCATGGATATGAATGCATATAAACTAAGATGACAGATATGCATATAGATACAATGTTTATGCAGTAGGCCAGCTATGTTGCGTATACATGTTATCCATACTGATACAAGCAGTAGGCCAGATATGCTGTGTATACATGCTGAATATCTGGTGTCTCAGATATGTATATTGATAACTCAAAGTCAAAGTAAACTTTGTCATTCAGAATCACACAAGTGCAAAACCTGAACAAAATTCCGTAGCTCCAGACTCAAATGTGCAGATATCACATAGACTTAATACAACAAGACATTAACACATATATATCTACTTACTATATACCATTATGTTCTAGATAGATAATCCTAATATTGCACATAAAGTAAACTCACTTTACATTTATTATACAGTGACTTATTTGCTTGCTTGTGTATTGCACAGTACTGAGGTAAGACATTGCATCAAAGACTTACATTGAGCATTACCCAGAATGAGACATTCATGAGTATTGCACTGTGAGTTACAGACTAACATTAGATATTGTACTATAATGGGACATTTCTCTGGCCTTACTACTAACCCTGATAACCAGTGTTTTGGCTCGACTTACTAAGTATTACACTAATATTAGATTCAGATGGACAGTCAAGTTACTGTACAATTTGAGACAGTCTTCCACATTGAACTGATGGCCCAGATGGTCAGCATGAAATATGATTGTTGCCAGAGTTCAACAATCTGATGGCCTGTGGGAAAATCTTGTAGTTCTGCATCTCATGCTAAGGAAGCGCTTGCCAGATGATAGGTAATTGAAGAGTCTGTGAGCAGGGTGGGTGCAGTCTTTAATTGTTCCTTTGGCCCTGCCCAGACATCTGGACATGTGCATGTCATGGATGGCTGGTAGGAGGTTCTTGATGCTCCTCTCAGCTGCCTTCACCACTCTCTGGAGAACCTTGCACTCAGAGATAGAGCAGCATCTGTACCACACTGTGAGATTGTTTCTCAGGATGCTTTCTATTGTATCCTTCTAGAAGGTTGTGAGAACTTTTGATGCGATGTTTGCTCTCCTCAACTTTTTCAAATAGTGTAGCCTCTGCTGTGCCTTCCTGATAAAGACCATTACAAGTTCTCATTAATATGCACCTCCAGAAACTTTGTGCTACTCACTCTACTGTTTCCCTGCTAATGGTTAGAAGAGAATGTTCCTTGCAGTTTTTCCTGTAGTCTGCTATTATTTCCTTTGTTTTGCTCACGTTTAGTGCTAAGTTGTTACTGTCTCACCAGGTAATTAGTTGTTCTACCTCAGCCCTGTAAGCGGACTCATCATCATTGCTGATGAGGCCCACCACTGTTGTATCATAGGTTCATAGGTTCATAGGTAGGTACTAGACTATCGGCCCAAGGGCCTACGTAACCCTAGCCAACAAGGTTCCCTGGCTTACGCCACCCCTATCATCAGCAAACTTGATGATGTGGTTAGTGCTGTACCTCACTGGGCAGTCATGTGTTAGAAGGGTGAAAAGCAGGGCATTCACTACACAGCCTTGAAGAGATCCAGTATTCAGAGTGATGCTATCCGAAGAGTTATATCCTATGCACACTTTCTGAGGTCTGTCCATGAGAAAGTCCAGAATCTATTTACAAAGTGGTGTGTTGATGCCTAGTTGAACCAGCTTCCTTACCAGTTATATAGGGATGACTGTATTAAAAGCAGAGCTGAAGTCAATGAATAGTAACCTCATGTAGTTGTTTTTATTTTCTAGATGGGCCAGCAATAAGTGAAGTGCCAGTGCTATGGCAGCCGTTGTAGAGTGGTTTGCTCGGTAAGCAAACCTCAGTGGGTCAAGATCCACAGGTAGTTTAGGTGTTATTGCTTCTTTGACCAACCTCTCAAAACTTTTCATCACAACGGAGGTTAGGGCACGATGATGGTGACTTCTTTGTTAGTAGTGTTATTGTCATGTTTTTGAAGCATTTGGGAACTATTTCTCGACTCAGAAAAGATATTAAAGATATCTGTGAGGACATCTGTTAGTTGAATTGCACAGTCTCTGAGTAATCACCCAAGGATGTTGTCAGGCCCAGCTGCTTTTCTCAGGTTAATCCTCTGGACATCAGTTGGATTGAGGATGGGCGCTTCTTTGTTTTGTCCGGTGGTCATTTTCGTCACTGTTGTTTTGTTCCCTTCTTAGAATCTGCTGAAGTAGACATTGAGCATGTTAAGGAATTCCTTACTATCCTCACAATGTGAAGATAATGGCCTGTAGTCTGTTATTTGCTGGATATCTTGCCATAGACACCTGGAGACATTTTGGTCAGGGAAGTAGCTCTGGATCTTCTTATACTGTAGGCACATTTTGCTTCTCTCACTCCATTCTTCACATTTGCTCTGACTGTTCTGAGGGCACCCCTGTCTCCAAATATAAAGGCTGCATTCATTGCTTTTAGGAGCTGATACATCTTGCAAGTCATCCAGGGTTTCTGGTTGGCACATGTGATGATGCTTTTGGTGGCTGTTACATCATCCACTCATTTTGAGATGTAGCCTATCTCAGCCTCAATGTGCTCCTCTAGGTTGTTACACTGATTCACAGTAGCAGCCTCTTTAAATATGCTTCAGTCTGTACTCTCAAAACAGTCCTGGAGTGCCGAGACTGCACCCTCTAGCCATATCCTTACTTGTCTCACTGTTGGTTTCCCCCTAGTTAGCACCAGTTTATATGCTGGTAGTTGCCCAGGTGTGGGTGAGGCATTGCCTTATATGCTAGCTTAACATTGCTGTAGACCTTATCCAGTATGTTCTCTCCTGTGATTGCAAAGTCTACATGCTGGAAGAAGTGAGGCAGAACTGTTTTCATGTTGTCTTGTCTGAAGTCCACTGCCAGTATATGAACACATTCAGGGTTTTGGTTTTGCAGCTCATTTATAGCCTGATATAATGTGTTCAGTGCCTTATTTGTACTGGCGCTGGGAGGAATGTAGACGGCTGTGATGTTGATACTGCTGAACTCTTGATAGATAAAAAGGTCTATATTTCAGTGATATGAACTATATTTTCAAAGCAGTGAGAGTAGTCTGTCTCACAGCTTATACACCAGCTGTTGTTGCTATATATGCAGACACCTCCCCCCTCTGGACGTCCCACTGAGAGATTCTATTCTGTCTACCCTAAAAAGTGCATCCCCTCCACATGAACTGCACTGTCATTAATGTTAGAATAAGTGAGGTTTCAATAAAAATAAGTGCGCAACATTTCCTCACCTTGTTCTGATTAGATAGTTCCAACCATATGTAGTCCATTTTGCTTTCCAGGGATAGAACATTTGCCAGCAGTATGGATGGAAGTGCAGGCCTGAAGGGATTATCTTTTAGCCTTACAGTAATTCCAGCCCTGGACCCTCTTTTGCATGTTCTCTCACATCTCTTATGTCTCCTCTTGCCATTACCCATAGACATTGGTTTCATTAGTTTCAGGCATTTTGGATCATTTTTAAGTATGATTCCTCGCTCCTGCAGCTCTAGGAGTGTTGTAGGCCTCACAGGCCCCGCAGGCAGCAGCTCATCAAACCTGTTGCATGACAAGCTTAGGTGCTGAATTTCTAGAAGACTCTCTCTGCTATAAATAAACTTACTTTTAAGTATTTGCTCCTGATTTGTTTTTTTCCCCCTCTTAAATTAGACAAAAAATAAGACAAATGATGCACATTTCCTTGCTGAACCAAAGTAGCCGCTGCCACACAGGGCGTCTCCACTTTTTTATTATTGATTATTATTTATTATTTTTGATAACCTTGATATGACAAATATGGATACAGATATAATGGATATGTGTAGGATGATGCAGAACTTACCCATAGCCAAGATATGATTGATATGCACTATCTCCTAATAGCTCAAATATGCAGTTCCTACTCCAGCTTATAACACAGACATGATGATATAGATATGGATATGTTAACTCATTCCATCCAATGAAACTCTAGAAGTTTGTGCGTAACTTCCAGTAGGCAGAGTCTAAGCTTTTTGATAGAATCAAATTATGTCCTCACATTTCAAACAAATGTATATATCCCTGGGAATACAGGTATTACTAAAGAAGTGTACATGGCAAACTCTTCAGTACAAACTATTTTTATAGTGGTATTGTTCTTTAGGTACTAGGCTGTAAAGTAGACTTTTGTAAGTCACATTAAATATAATATTTTGTAAACAGCTTATAATATCTCAGCAACCACTCAAGTTGCACATATATTTTTAGTAGCACTGAGAGCTTTCATATGAGGTTAAGCAGTTCTGTCTGTGGTACTTTGTTGTTGAGATATTTAGAAAAGCATAACATTTATAACAATATAAATAAATGTTATATGAACAATAATTAATATTGCTTTACCTACACTAGACAGAGGTCAAATATCAACACAGTTGCATTTACTTTTGTGTAAGCTTTCAGATGAAACCTTTTAATACTTTGTATGTGGCATGGATTTGAAACTATTATTGCAAATATGAGCCTAGTGGCATCAGTAGGATGTAACTACAGAAACACCTACAGGTGTCACCTGGCTGTGATGAGTTAAACGTCTTTATAATAGATAAATATGTGTTACACACTCATACCCTTCATATGATAGATAAGTATATGGATGTGACTGATATGCAGAGGCAACTAATATCCTAGATATGTGTTGTTCACTGTTAGCTGAGATATGAGATATATGAGTACAGAAGAGATGAATATGCACTCTCTGCAAATAGAACAAATGGGAAAGATATGGTTGAGGACATGATGGATATGCAGCACCTACAGATATCCCAGCTATGTTAGATACACATATGAAAATGGTGAATAAGCAGTGTCCAATGATGATCCAGATAGGATATTGCTATGATGAACATGCAGTATTAGCAGATATGTGTAGGATGGATATATGATAACTGTCAATACCCTTGTTTAGATGGATATGTGTATGGATATGAAAAATATGCAGCACCCACCACTAGCCTGGATATAATGGACATGCAGCACTTGCAATTACTACATATACGATTCATAAGCTTATAGATGCAGCAGATGAGCATTGCCTATAACAACCCAAATATGATGGATACACAGATTGATATGAACGGTATGTGGCGCTAGAATTACCCAGACATGATAGATGTGTATGCATATATGTGGCACCCACCAATAGCCTGGATACAATGGCTGGCATTTGGATATGACTCATATTTAGTACATACTATCAGACAAGATATCTGGCACCAAAGAACAGAGGTGTATATGTGTGTGAGGTGCATATGTGTGTGATGTGTATATGATATGATATGATATGATATGCTATGATATGACAGGATATGATGAATCTGCATATAGGAACATAGTTCATAGGTATTCACTAGGCTTGGAGTCCTGAGGACCATTTAGGAGCTTAGCCCAAATTCCCAGTTGTCCCCAAGCACTGTGTGGTTAAATGACTTGTGCACAGTCACATAGTAGGTAAATGAAGCCAAAGGGAATCAAGCCCTATACCACAGGAACTGCAGCTCATACCCTTTAATGTTCTGTGCCATCTGACAGACAAAAGGACTTGTCTTGCACGGGGTGTGAACCCATGACCCTGGAAATAAGAGTCTTGTGTTCTACTGCTTGAGCTAGCCAGGCTGTGCAATAGGAGCATAGGAATAATACTAAGCAAGTGATCATGGGGTACCATAATATGCCTAGCCATATACACCTTTAAGCAGACAAGCTTCAAAGTTCTTGACACCCTTATCAAACAAGTAATACTGCTTACCTCCAAAATTGAGCAGGACCTTTCATGATAAGCCTGGTATAAATCTGTGGCTACCTCATCTAGTCATCAAGACAAGGCTTAAAGGTAACAAAAGTGGTATTATGTTTGACTTGTAGTGGCCATTTATCCCATAGGCTAGGAATACACTGTTAGGAACCTAGCATTCTAAACAGTTTTCTTTATGTTTTGGTGTAGGTTTAGGTCACTAGTGCAAGTATTGGTAAAGGTACTGGTTTTGTGAAAAAATAAGAGGTTAAATAAGATAGGATCCTGAAAAGCTACTCACAGGTCACTTCAGAGGAGCAGATAGAGTATTGAGTATAAGAAGAGTCATGCTAGTCTTCCAGGATAGTTGTAAGGATTTAAGACCCTTCATTTTCTTGGTTAGAAGTCTTTGGGGCCTTTCCCACTCAGCAATATGCTTTGATTTTTACATAAAAAGTTGCATTATAGTTAATAATGGGTCTGATAAGGGAAGAATATCAGGGTAAGATGACTTTTTTAGCTAAACAACAAAACAAAAAGGCCCTGCAGAGGTAACCAGGATGAAATACTTCAAAGAAGTCCAGGAATCGGAGAGAATACTTTAATAGTAAAAATACAGGTGCAAATACATCCACAAAACACAAAAAGTAAAAGGCTTAACAGGATCACCCCATTTTTCGTCCTCGCTTAGGACTTCTTCAGATATAAAAAAGCTCTTCTGCCTCTGAGCATTTTATAATATGACACCCATTAATTAATTAAACAATAACTCAAGCAACTGTTTAAAACACTTAAGATATTTAAAATAAAAGGAACTGTTGAAGTGATAGTTCTTGAATTATTATAAAAAATTCATAATTAATAACTTTGTAATTCTAAATACTAATTGATGTACCTAAATAGTTAATATAAAAAATTAAAACAAGGAAAAAACAAAATAGGAAAACATATATAAAAATATGTATCGTCTATCTAAAACAACATTAACCTAGTACTTGCCTCTAATGACATGTCCAAAAATATATCTCAAAGAACATTAAACTAATAATGCTCTTTTGTACACCATCTAAGCCTAAACATATTCATTTCACTTAAATTACTAACCCAAGTATACATCCTGTGTATATCTGGGTTAGTAATTTAGGTACTGAAAAATTTTGTTTGTATATTATATGTTTAGGCTTGGACTGTGTTTTGTAGATGTATTTGTACCTGTATTTCTACTATTAAAGTATTCACTTTGATTCCTGGGCTACTTTGAAGTATTTCATCCTGGTTACCTCTGCAGTGCCTTTTCTTTTGTTGGTTGACAGCAACAAGCTTTGCCTGGAAGCTTAGGCACTGATGGTCTCTTGTGGTATTGACTTGTTTAGCTCTTAAAGCTATCCCATTGATAATTAACTGGACAAAGTAAAATATCTTCCTGACTATGATGGAAATGTGATGAATGAACGAGAGTTGGCCCCATAAGTACCCAGTTCTCTTATGACCATCTCTGTCTGAAGAGAAGTACCATGGTGGCTTTTTTGATGAATGTTACTGCTTTGCACTTTTCTGCATTTAACTTTAGACCATTTTCAGTACACCAGGTTTGTGCATATTCCAACCCTTGCTGGAGCTGTTTAGTATCAGTGGATGGGCAAATAACAGTACCCCGCTTTCATCCATGTGCAAACTGGTCACCCACACATCTAAGATATTGGCTTGGATATCTGAAAAATGAATGCAAAACAGGAAAGCTCCTAACACAGATATTCGTGTTGTACCACTCATTACAATTTTACATTAAGAGAAGATACCAGCAGCTTTCAGAACCTGAGATTTGTTAGACAGACATTTTGCAATCCAGCAGACAACATAAGTGCTTGCATTAACTCTGCCTGTGGGGAATAATGTTAAAAGCCTTGGTCAGGTCAAGATAAGCAGTGCAAACAGAGTGACCACCATCCACTGCGTCTATAACCTTTTCAAAGTAGCTTATTAGGTTACAGAGGGAGGACCTGCCCTGCACAAAAATCAAACTGTTTTGGGGTTAGTTCAGTTAAGTACTGAGTTCTGCTATGACATTTTCCATGGCTTTGCATTTAATGCTGGTGAGGCTAATGGGCCTATAAATCCCTGGGTCAGTAGAGTGGTAACCCTTGTATAGTGGAGTCACAGTGGCTATTCTCCAGACATCAGGCACAAATCTTGTAAACAAGCTGTGATTGAACAAATTAAGTACAGGTTCAGATAGTGCATAGTTGATACTGATGAGAATAAAACCTGGAATGTTGTCTGGTCCTGCAGAAGTGTTAGTTTTATCTTTTGACGGGGATTTTAAGAATTGTTCCAATCTGATTTTATTTATTTATTGATTTATTTATTTATTTATTGCAGTTTGTTAACCGGGAAAGTCCATTGGGCCTAAATGAGCCCGTTTTCAAAGGAGGCCTGGGGAGACAAGCTCCAAACAGAAAAACAATATTTACAATATTCAGAAGTAAATAACACAAGTATAGCATTTTAAGATATTTACAGTAATAACTAATTAATGTTCATATAGTACAATTCATGTGCAAGTAGTACATCATATATGGAGACAATAGAAATATACATTCAATGCCTGAGTTTGAATAGGAAAGGATAAAGAGAGGTGTAAGTCTTCAGGAAGGGTGAGAGCAGGAGCATTCCCAGAGAGAGGAGAGATGAGAGTTGAGTAAGGTTTTAACATAAGGGAGATTCTGGGAAGTTCTAATGTGAGGGGGAAGTGAGTTCTGTTATCTAGCCAGGGAGAAAGATAGTAGGAGTTTCCCTTGGGAATGTAAAGGTTTGTAAAGTTCAAGGAGATTTTCATTAGTGGATCTTAGTCTTCCTTGTGGCTGGCAGACTTTTAAGGTAGAGGAGAGAGAAGGACAGTTAGAGGGTTTAAAGATGAGCTTATGTGCTGCTGTTAGTTGAATGAGAGTTAGGTAGTTTGGGAGCTCTAACCATTTTAGGGCATGGAGGGAGTTGCAGTGATGAGTGGAGGATTTGGATCCTGTGGCAAACTTGGAAATTTTATTATAGCATAAAGACAATTTTTATTTCAGGGTTTATTGGGGATTAGTAAGTAGTGGGGCTCCATAAAGAAGAGATGGGATGAGGTAGGTAGTGGATAGGAGTTATTTGGATGAAAGAGAAAGATAGTGTCTGTGACGATAAAGCATTCCAAGCTTTTGATGTTTTTTTTTAATATCAGTTTGTAGATGGATGTCAAATTTTAGCTGGCCATCAATAAGTATGCCCATACGTTTTGCATGGGGAACTATTTCAATAGAGGTCTTGTTTTGACTGAGTATAGAAAATGTTTTGTCCATAACAGTGTGTCTAGAAGGGGTGAAAATCATTATTTTGGATTTGGATGCATTAAAGGCTAGATGGTTGTCTAGCCTCCACGATTCAGTGCAGGAGAAGGCCTCTTGAGTTGGGTTCATTAGTTTGGGGAGAGTTTTGGTATAGCAGATGATGATAGAATCATCTGTGTATTGGAAGAGTTTAGCATTAGGGATGTTTTGGTGTAAGTCATTAATAAAAATACTGAATAGTAAGGGACCCAATATAGAGCCTTGAGGAACCCCTGTTGAAGTGTGCAGGAAGGAAGAAGTACAGCTGTTCCACTTTACAGCTTGTTCCTTAGCTGATAGGTACCTGGTGAACCAGTTGATGGAAAAGAGGAAAAGCTGAGATGGGAGAACTTGGAAAGGAGGATCTTATAGGAGACAGTATTGAAGGCCTTAGATAAGTCGAGGAAGAGGGTAGAAACTATGTTACCAGCATCCCAGGCAGAGTTGATGATATCAAGGAAGGAGAGGAGGGCAGTGGTGGTGCTATGTCCTGGTCTAAACCCATGCTGTGTTGGAGTCAATAGTTGGTTATCAAGCAGGTAAGGTAAAAGTTGCAGGTGGATACATTTTTCAAGAATCTTAGAGATAGGGGACAGGACAGCTATTGGGCAAAAGTTGGAGATTGTAAAGTTGCTACTTCCTTTGTGGAGGGGGATGATGAAGGCTTTTTTCCAGAGGAGTGATACATAGGACTCTTGGATAGAGAGATTAAATTAGGATGGAGATGGGAAGAGTTATGCCATTGGCAGCTAATTTGAGAAAGATGGATGGAATATTATCTGGGGCATTAGAACAAGGTTTTAGTTTTAATAGGAGTTTTTTTATAGTATGGGTAGGAATAGATTTGAGAGTGAAAGGAGAAGACAGAGTTATTGCAGGTTGAAGCTGTAGTTTTGGATGTGTTGGAGAAGATATTATTTGGGAAAGATGAGGTAAGTTTGGCTATAGAATCAATGATAAAGGAGTTGAACTGGGTAACTAGGACAAGGTCAGCACAGTCTGGGTCAGGGCAGGGGTTCTCTTTCTTGTCTGGGCAGAGAATTGAGGAGATGCTACTCCAAAATTTGGGGGGGGTTGGTTTTATTGTTGTTTTGAAGTTTAAGATAGGATTTATGGTCGATAGGTATTTGGGTTTTTTTTCAC